>NC_092521.1:34413834-34717272 GCF_037038585.1 Patagioenas fasciata | reverse complement strand
AACTATTTATCCTGTCTAGCACACAAGAGGTTTTGAATGGGAACTCTAATCTGTAACCAGACTGACATTGCAGTGATGCCGGGTAGTACAACAGTTGGCTCAATTCTACTGATGCAACATCACTTACATTCTAGTTTATAGACAACAGCTTCACAGCAGGTTTTTTTTTTTTTAAATCACTAGTGTGTAGGAGGAACCTTTAAAATGTAGGGATGGTTGAAACTGAGAACCTTGGTGATTTTTAATTCCATGTAGAAGGCAGTGTCTCTCTTCTGCTTCAGTTTTCTCATGGTAGACAGGATCAGAGACTAGAGGAGATTTTGTTGCTCACCTCTTTCCTGGAAAAGGGAGCATGTATGTGTCTCTTCTACCAACAAATCAATGCTGCTATCAGCATCTTTAAGAACTAACTACTTCATCAAGAAGCTGAGTGCTTCAGTGATCTCAGCACAAGCAGTGCCTTACAGCAAAAGTCACATCAAAAGCCCTCTGGGTTGTTGGGTGTTCAGCACTTCAGCTTCCAACAGGGAGATCAAAGCTTCTGCATAATCCATGCCCCTGGCAGCAGCACTTGGATCAAAGGCCTCCCACCAACCACTGCACAAGCAGTGCTACAGGCAGTGAGGACACCTGTACCAGTGACATCTCCTTGGTGCTTCAGTGGTCATTGCTCCTAATGACTAGAATCTGTGCTCTGCTTTCCACTGAATCCCATCTTACTCCTTTGCTAGAGCCCCTGAGTACTATACTTGAAAAGTAATGTTTTGTGGATGTGGGAAGGAGGGGAAGGTCTCCAGCCAGGTATCCATCACATCTTGGAATTTTATCTGGAGGGGGTGAAAAAGGAAATTGCTCTCTTTGGACCTCTCTTTTTGAGGATGGATGGTTGAGTTTAGAATATAAGTCAAGGTTGTTAGACATCTGGTGATCAAAGAATGGCTTTAACTAACACTAATCCCACATTAAAGAATATCTTAAATGTCTGATGACCTCTGCTGATGTGGCTTTGAGCAGATGCTTTGCTTTTAGTAGGCCTTGCCCTTGCCCCCTCTTTTAAACAAGCTATTGCAGTGCTTGTGAGGAAGCAGCAGAAAATCTGGTCTAAGCTGGAGTCGCATGAATAAGTAGCTTTCTTCCTTTGCTTGCCCATGAAGTTGGAACTCTAAAATTTTGATTTTTCTCTAAGTATCCTTGTGAAATAAAAATCCTAACTCTCTTATGAAGCCTCTCCAATAGCTTTTATATTGCTTTTAAGGAGACCAAGTACATACTGTAAACAGAGGTTTTGTTTTATGCTGTCTCCTAACAGTTTTATAACCTCTTTCTTCACAGTATTCTGCCCTTTGAAGCAGTTGTATGCATGTACCGGTTTTTGGGAGCAGACAAGTGTATGTACCCTTTCATCGCTCAAAGGAAACAGGCTACAAACAACAATGAAGCAAAGAATGGAATTTAACACTATTTTGGATGGACTAACATTTATAGGTGAATATGATAATGTTACATGACAGAATTGTGAAGTGCACTTGCACCTATCAAATGCAAACACCAGTATCTTACTGTGGCATTCTCTTGGGTCCTAAACCTGTGTGTTGAGCTCTAGAAATCAATGGGGTTTTTTATATACTGTAAATACAACTGACTAGAGTACTTGGAAAATGTGATAGGTAAGCAAAGTGACTTCACAGTGTAGCTGCCACGATTGTCCTTTAGAATGTCACTGCATGTATGGTAAACTAGTCACACTACTTCTTGTAGGGATGCACTGCGTGATCTCTTTCTCAGCCTTCCAAGGTTTGTAAGAGCTGTCTCCAACTAGAAGATGCAGTGTTTCAGAAATTGTATGTCCCTGTGTTATTTGGGAATGGGGAGGTAAAGGAAATCTTGATTTAAGCTACTGCTCGTGACCTTTTAGCAAATTCAAGAAGTTTCTGAATGCATCTCTTCACTTGTTCGCCCAAGCTCTCTAAAGGACACATGGCCAAACTGTGGTGTAATTCTCTTCTGTAGCAATTGTGTGTTTTCTATTTAAGCAAAGATAAAAAGAAATTTGTAAGTCTCTGCTGATTCAAAGGCAACTGAATGTCTCAAATACTCTCAGAGCAAACTTGTACTGGATATCTGGTTTTCTAGGAATGCAGGCAGTGATTTTAAAATTACTTTTTTCAAGTCATTTGATTTGAAATATGCTCTATTCTGTTTCCCTTTGTATGTCAGAGTACAATCTAATATTATGGACTGTTTCTTTTCTTCCTTTTCATTTGTAGTTCTGACAGAGTTCTCCCACCCCCCCAAGGAAGCTATTGTATTAAATTTCTGTAACTGGACTTGTGCCTAAATGACAAAGCAACTCAGCTAAGATACAAACTGTTTATGTAAGTGCTGGTCATATGCCAATTATTAGCAAAGGAAAAATAGGATAATGCCTGTGTGACTCTACATGTGGAATATGGAAGGGTGTAAAGATTTTTGAGTTCTGCTCACATTGTAGAACAGCAAATGATGTTTTTACAGTATTTTTTGTAAAGCGAACAATTTTGTGCCTTGAATAATTTGGTAATCTGTATTAGTGAAGCATTGTAAAAGTGAACTTCTACCTCTGTATCTTAATGTATACCATCCACTTGTAAACTACTATTGGACAAATTGTGATTACTTTTTTAGAATGTCTTGTTAAATAGTGACCAATGCCTGTGGTTATTAAAGTGAGCCACTTTTTCCTTAAAGTGATTGCAATGCTTCCTTGAAAGACTAAGCTACTGCAAACTACTTGTGCCTGTTCTATAGCTCTTTAGTATCAACACAGTTGAAATATTTATTGCTCAGTTCCTGTATCCACTTTGTCACCTCCATGGTTTACAGAGTAATCTCTTAAGGCTATCAGTAAGTACTGTGAAATTAGGCTTTATGAGCTGACAGTTTTCTCTAGTTTCTAAACTCATCTGCAGCAAAGAGCTTTTGAAGAATATTCATTTTGGTTTTCTATGCAGCTTCATTTAGCTGTGCATAAAAATGACCTGGTGTAGATGCAGTTTTAATGAATTAAAAAGTAAATATAGTTTACATTTCTGCCTCTTCCCTAGGGCCAAATTAACTTGTGTTCTTGCAGCAAAGTCAGTAAGAGCAAGTACAGAAAATTTTATTATGTAGCATCATTTTAATGCACATTTCTTTTTTTAAAATGTCTCAACCTATATTGTCTTAAACTAAGGAGCAATATTTAAAGTTTAATGTGTTGATTCTAAAGACACTTATTAGCCTGACAGAAAAGGAAAATTATCAAGCTTCATACAAAGCATCATGCCAATTTACAATGATTATAGACTGGTTTAAAAAATAAGTTTGGGGGCTTGTGGAGTTCTCCTTCAATTATTGAATATATTTGTCATTCTCGTTTCTCTGAATTTGCTACCAATCCAGAAATATCATGGTCTGTCTCAGTTTTTGAGCTGTGTGGCTGAGGGGTGGCTCATGATCTGTGAATATGTTTCTAAAACTTGTTTAGACCCTTACCTTTTAATCTCCTTTTCAAAAGTCAAGTAGATATGAAGGGGATACCAGATACCTTATAGATCTGGTGAGAGTTACTTCAGTGCTTGTGGAGAAGATCTTTGCAGCTAATTTTATATTAGAGTTTGTCAAGTAATATCATAATTATTGCACACAACACCCCTGGAGACAGCCATGGCTCCAAACTTAAAGTGGGTAGTGCTGCTTCTGCAGAATGGGAGACTGAGCTTAAGTTCAGTTCCAGCCTTCAGAAAAGCAGTTTCAAAGTGATTTTCCTGACACAGAGCTGGTTTAGAAACAACCATGCAACTTCTGTCACCTCTAGTCACACCTTAAAAAAAAAAAAAAAAAAAAAGCATATAAAGAAGCAGGTCACCTGTCCAAAAGGGGTTTTGTTGACTTGGTGGTTTCCCAGTTGCATGGGTGACTTCTATGAAGCAGGAGGAGAAAATTTGTGACTGAGGATGGAGTGGGAACTGGGGTATTCCCTTGAGAGAGGAATGGTATCTTAAGAGTTTGTGTTATGTGAAAACCAAAGCTTAGAAGATATGAAAACTTTTCAATTTCTGAGGAGTAAACTTCATGTTTTCCCCATGGTAAGTACATGTGTGTTGGCAGTTGCTGCAATATAACTGTGTCAGAAATGTGTTCACGATCTGGCTTACCTCATGGTAGCTTACTCTTGGGTTTATGCTCTGAGAATTTGTTCCCATGTAAATGTCTAAACAAATAGTTCTTTAGTACCAAGTTCTTTCCAGTCTTGTCCAGAGACAGGGCAAGAGACAATGGGCACTAACTGAAACAGATTCCCTCTGAACATCAGGAAATGCTTGTTCATTGTGAAGGTGACTGACCAGTGGCACAGGTAGCCTGGGGAGGTGGAGTCTCCATTCAAAAGCCATGGTCCTTAGCACACAGCTCTTGGTGGCCCTGCTGGACCAGGGGGTTGGGCCAGATGACCTCCAGAAGTCGCTTTCCACCTTAACCGTTCTGTGATATTTTTTTTTTTTTTCCCAGAAAAAAATGGGGCCTGATGTCTAGTTAGTAAACATGCTATGAATGTGGATTAACATTTCTTACAAGGTTGACCATGTAGGAAGGAAATATAATTGGAATCCACATCTCCTGTACCCACCTCCTATATGGATGTTCCCAATGGGCAGTAGAGCCTGGATTAATCTCATTAACTTTATATAGCTAAATAGGAGCCTGTAAACCTACACTTCCCCTCTATCCCTGTGACAAAAGCATCTGTGGGAGCAAACTTACACCTGTAAAACCTAAACTGTTCTCAAAGTGAGTCTTCTCTTCCATTCTCTTGCTGTTAAAATGAATCTTGGATTACCAGGTTTCTAAACTGGATGTATCCACTAAGTAATTGGAGTGTGATAAGACAAGTTTGTCCTTCAAGTATCTTTGCTTTCAATGTTAGTAGTTTCTTGTACCGTGTACTTGTTGGTTATTTACTGTATTAATTTAGCTGCAGCTTGGGGGATGTAAGCTAGATGTCCAATACAGTACAAATTGTTCTTTCCCCCACACCCCTTAGGCCTGGTCCAGTGGTGTATGTGGAGTTGTTAACGCACACGAAGTGTGTACTTCAACTTACATCATACTGACTTGTGCAAAAGACCTCTAAGTGAGGTAAGCTATTCAGGAACAATACCTTTTTAGTTTGTAATGAATACATAATTCAGGAGTAATCATTATTCTTTGCATTCAAACACAATCATCATCTGCTGTAACTTTTGCGTGTAGACAAACTCTTATGAGCCTTGTCTTCAGGAGCAACTTGGGAAAATTCAAAGGAATCAAAACTGTAGCAAGCACACGTAAACTAAAAGATTAAGTTACGGGTCACTGTGGTTCTAAAAGTGTGCATCTGCACAAGAGTTTAACACATATAAAAACATTAACTTAACGTCTTGAATTTGATTCCTAATTTTTCTCTGTGTCTCTGAGTAGACAAGTCTTAAGCATCTGTTCAACAAAACCAGATGATCATGACACAATTGGTAATCCAGTAAGTATTTAACTTCAGAATCTGTGTCTGTGCACTAATGCTTTAGTTTTCCACATACAGAAACTTTGGGGCTCTGCTCAGTTTTCTATTGCTGCTGCATTCATACCCCATGAACAGGAAATAAAGCTGTCTAGCACAGAGATAAGGTCTTCTAACAGGCCCCGAAACAGAGGGCTAGGCAAAACCGGTTGATGAGGGCGTGTGATATAAGGCTGACTTTGTCATGAAACTCCTAACCCTAAATTCCAGATGTTTAGTCACACAGCTGCTCCCCTCCCTTGCAAAAAGAGCTGGAAAGTCTAGGGATGGTCCCCAACTAAGTGTGTGTTTTATGTAGTTACATAAAACCCCAAAACCTGGTATCATGATTAGCCTATCATGTTTCACACTGGTCATTAAATGCTCATGTATGGCAATGACAATGTATGGCTTCATCGTGCCATCACATAAATGAAGAAATTAATACTAATTTTATTTAAACATATTTTGAGTGGACAGCCCAAATATTTTAAATAACTTTAGAAGTCACATTCCAGCTTACATGCTTATGTCTGCTTAATGCTGACAATACACAAATGATTCTTCCACAAAAAATACATTTTGAGCTAAACTATGAATGTGCAGAAGTCGGGATCAAGGTTTTCTGTGTGTTTGCGCATGAGTTACAGTGTCAGGATGTTTGTTTACCTCTTCCTGAACAGGGCAACTGTAGCTGTTGGCCAAGAACCCACAATGTATTTTGAAAAAATGCAGATTTAAATGCATCCCTGTCTGTTTGGTTAACCAAACCACCTTCAAAATATTAGCCTGTTCTGATCGAAAACATTTCAGCAAACAATGTGCCTGGGCCAGTGTATATGGCACTGGAGTAACTGGAGCCTTTGTTTCCTAATTATCAATAAAAGCTGGTGTGGTAGTGAGGTGTAAGGAATAGCTAGAGCCAAGAGCAAAGCTAGTAGCTCTATCAAGGGACAAGTTTTCAGTGGGAGAGGAAGGATGGGACACTAGGTTGGCTCTGGGGATGTCTCCTCTGCCCCGTGCTAGCAGCTCCTGCTGCAGATTGTGTGCAGGCAGAGCGTCCTGCTCTTGAGCTGACACCCAGCTCCCCTCCTCATCCTAGCTGCAGGCAGCCTTAGTCCTGAGCTCATCTACTGAGGCTTGTCTACACACAACCCTGCTCAGAAGTTACTCTGGAATAATTATGCTTAAGTGTGTGCCTGTGTTTGCGCACTTGTGTGTACCCTTATGTTCGGCAATAAGCGTAAGCTGTTCTAGCCTAATTTAAACAAGAACAATGCTCTGGAGCAAGAAGTTCTGTGCTCTGGGAGTTATTCTGGATTAGCCAGCATGTCCTGAATGCCTGTCATACTCTCTTCTGCATCAGCTGTTACATCTAAACAAGCCCTTAGAAGATAATTACAAACTTTCATTGGGATGCATCCACTTAAGCTATGGATAAGCAAAGTTAGCTTCAACTTGTTCTGTTTTCTTAAACAGACAAGAACATTTTGATCCACTGTTTAGAAGAAACCTTACTTGATACAAGTTAGGTCTTCACATACATCAGTAGTTAATGGGCAAGTGGAAGTGTGCCAAGGTGATTAGGATGTTAGGTTTTCCTGCTGCTCTGGAATCTAGGAAAATTGACCTTTCCAGCTGTTTTAGAAAGGAGCTCCTAGCTAGTTAAACCTCTGACATGTGAGGTGAGGAGTTTTATGTCAACAGCAAGATCGGAGAAGAGAGTGGAGTTAAGGTCTCCCAAGCATCCCAGAATCAAGCTAGCATCAGTGATCTTCATTTTATGGGTGTCTGCACAGAGCTTTTGTCACCAGTTCTTGTCTTGTTACTCCTACTAGTTCAGTGTTACTTCTGGTGGCAACAGTGGGAGCCCAAATGCAGATAAGGCTCCAAGGGACCAGTGTCTCCTCAAGGCCTCTGCTTTCCCAGGGCTTACCTGTGAACTGCAGGGCTTGAAATGCTGAGGATCACCAGCTTCTTGTCCAGCAAGTGCTCACAGTGGTGGGAAATAAACACGAGGCAGGTGGGATCAAAGTTTCCAAGAGCAGGATCATAAACTAGAACAGTCCAGCAAAAACACTGAAACCTGGTTTTTCTCATCTCTTGCTTTTATCTACAATCCAAACAACCTGATAAGAAATACCAGCTTTTCTCTGCTTGCAATGACTCAAAATAAAAATAATTTAAACAATTACTTCCTATATTTTATTTCTGAACTTGCAGAAGTCACCACTTCACTAATGGTTTAAGTAAAAATTTTGACATTTGAAAATAACGTGTGGCTCACATAATACATTATATGTTAGCACGTGCAAAGTAAGTCACTTTGTTAGTCCCAGGGCTAAACCAGGAATTTCTGAGGAATACTAGGGTGGTTGTGAAAATACAGGTTGTTCAAGCAACAGTTCAGTCTGGTCTAGCATTCTTTCTCATCTTTATTTTGTGTAGGAACTAGAACAAATGGAGAAATTGGAAGATGCCTAAGTGTCCATACTAGATGGGGGAACAAACTAAGCTCTTTGCAGTAAAGCCAGGGCCATGAAGAGGTTATAAGGTTTGGGAGTTGAGTTTTTAAAATAATTTGAACTATATTTTAATATGGCATTCTCATTTATAGACAGAGCACTTCTGAGCCACAGCTGTTGGTGAGATAGTGTTTTCTCAAGGAAATAATTCATGTCTCCTTTACTGAAAGAGAACAGTAGTAACTGTGCAGCTCAGGTTGGGGCTGGGACTGGAGGAAAAGTGCCCAAGTTCTCCATTTCTAGAAAAGACACAGGGGTTTAGCTGAAATTAGCAAGTACAATAGACTTGCAGGTAAGCGTTCGCAGCATCTCCAATAGGCAGCTTTTAATTTTCCCTGGTATTTTGGTATTATAAATATCTACAGTCCCCTGTGAAGGTTCTTCTCTGAAGACCTGGAGCATCTAGTAAGAGCAGTCAGGTCAGCCAAGGCAGCCCCTTTTTATCGAAGGGACAAAACTGCACATGAAATTCCACGACCCTAGAGCTTGTGGGACCCAAGTTTCTTGTTTTCTCAAAAAAACGCATATTTTCATTTTTGCTTTCCTCCTTATGCTTGAATGCTCAGATGTGGAGATGCTGTCAATGTTCCTGGGATTCACCTTGGGAAGCTGAGCCTTTGTTACTAAATATTTGGCATGGGACCTAAAATTATTCTCTCACTGGGGACTCATAACACAATCTGCTGCCTTGAAAATTCTTACACGAAACAGCTTGTGGGACTGGGATGGCTGGGAAGTGGAGAAACTAATACGGTGCTATGGGCCGGAGGGAGCGAAGCAGAGCAAAAGCTAAAGCCCCGCTGGGAAATTCATTAACCACAGCTCCTACAGCTGCTGTAACTTCCTGTTCTGTCACTATCTGGAGTTCTTCCTCGAGTCCCACTCCCTGAAGACAATTCCAGCGTCATGGTCAGGGCTCTGAGGTTTCTCACCTGCTGAGGTGCTGCATCTCACCTCCTCTCCCTGCCTGGGGTGATGGGTCTGACCCTGGCGGGGTCCAGGAACTGAACCGCATGGGCAATGTGACAGCTTTCCCATCTGTCATGTCATTCACTTGAAGGGAAAAAATGAAGCTATTTACCATCATCTTTGAGCTTTTGCTTCTCTCTCAACCTGCACTGGGAAGTTTCAAGTGCCCACAATGAAGCAGGAGATGCAGTTACTTGTGGGCAGGCCCATGAACAGTGGTGGTTTTTCTAGCCCAACCTTTCAGTGTTGCTTAAGGGCTGGAGGAGTTCCCTCATGAGCCAGTGTGGTGCATTGTCCACCTACAACCCTATGAAAGCATCTCCGGTTCCAGAAAAAGGAAACACAAGGCCTCAGGCAGAGAGCATATACCATAACATCCGTTTTACCTGGCAGAAAAAGACATTGTGAGAATGCATGTGTGTAAACAGGAGTGTACATAGATGGTTAGGAATCTCTGACCCCTTGGGCAGAGCAGTGTCTGCAGGTAGCTCCAGTGTCCCCGTGAGCAGCTGTTGTTTTGTCAAGCACCTTTGACTTCTCCCCAGGTAGGAGCCAATTGCACATGCAGCTTTTTCAAACAGAAAGCCACCATGCATGGGAGAACCTCACCTCTTGAAAGGGATAAAGGAATGTATGGGTTGCTGAAACATGGAGATGAGCCCTTCCCAGCCTCGCCAGTACCCTGATCTCTGAGCAGCACATCACACCGCCCAGTGCCACCAGCTATGTGCAGCAGTACCCTTGAGGAATGGCTCTGGATCAAGTTAAAATGTTCCACATAGCAACCATGGTTGAAATCCTTACTTTTCAAGGATCAAGGTTGTTAGGCCAGATCTGTTACTTGAAGCCATCCAAACAGGCTCCTGTTAAAATCAATGGGACTCTTTGGGAGGTGAAGGATTTCTCTCTTGAAACAGTCACTGCTCGTGTGCCAGCAGCAGCAGAACAAACACAAAAGGCTTCTCTTTTACTGTATAAATAGCCATCTGTTCATGAGATGCCCTGGCAGCAGTCTGCTCTAGGCAAATTGTTGTCTTTCCATCTGATGTTGCATGAAAAGGTTCTACTGCTGTTCCGTCACACGGCTTTGTCTGTCTTGTGCCAGTACCGGAGTCCCTGGCCCATGGTAACCCAGTCATGGCTTCAGGCTACAACTGCAGCTTCCCAGCTGAGCAGAAGAGCTGCAGAAGGAGAACTGAGATGCAAAGGTGAGGAAGGTATAAAGGCTTGCAGGAGACGCTCCTCAAACAGCTCTGTATAGTGTGTCCCCAGTCATTAAATCACTGCCTGCTGTGCCTCCAACAGTTCCACTGGATGGTTCAGGCTACAAATTCCTGGTAAAAATTGTCATTCAGATCTCACACGCGACTGAAAAAAAAACCAGTTTGTGTGTCATCTTAACTACCAGATCATCTCACTTCTTTGCAAATCCTTGTTGCATGAGTACCTCTGCCTTCTTCTCTAGATAGTGATACTGCGTTAGGTCAAACCATAAATTTTCATCCTGGTTTAAGTCTTTGAGTTTTCAGTTTACCTTACCTGAACACTTAATTTAACTACTAAATCTGCTGCACAGATCAGATCTGTAGATGTTGAAGCAGTGAATGCGCTTGCAAAGAGCAGTGGTTATTAGCAAGTGTGCACACAGGGCACACTGGCATTTGAAAACAAAGCTCAAACACAGAGAAACAGAATTTTATAGCTGTCTACCATGCATGAAAAGCAGATCCAGCACAGGAAAATAGTCCCCCTAGTTCTTAAATCTGTATTTTGAACTGACTTTCAACCAGGTGTTTCCACTTTAATTTGATCCCCGGCATTCCTAGAGGTGATGTAAGATCCAGATCCACAAGGTAATAATGAAGTCAAGAGTTGAAAAATTATCAAGGCCTAATCTGGCAATTTAGTCCCTTGTAAATCATTGTGGTTAGTTATTGCAGGGCCATTCTTACCAGCCAAGTTCTCTTGAGACTCAGCATTAACTTCGCCACCTGTTTGACTGTCAAAGAGATAAATTTCCTTGAAGGGAATCTTCCACTCCTGATTTTATTTATGACTGGGGGGAAGAGGATGGATTGACTGGGAAACTTCAGCGGCAAGAGCCTGCATTTGCTGAACTGAGGACTGATGCAATTTATTTAATCTATTTGATATTACACGTAAGGTCCCAAAATGAAACATATAGGATTAAGAAATTCTTCTGTCCTGTTTGCTGAATGGGAAGCTCTAATGAGATGTAGTCAATTGCTGATTTTTTCCTACTTTATTTATTTATTTATTTTTGTAACGATCAGACCCCAAAGTCAAAAGATCACATCAGAACTATTCTGTAACCTAATACTGCACGTCTTTCAGAGCACCTGTGCACTCAGCGTCCCAATGGCTAAAACCCAGAAAGTGTATCAATGAGTTTGAAAAAGCCCCTCTACTGGGAGACAAACACAAAACCAGGATAATAAAAATAACTTAGTGGGATGGATCCTTCAGCCAACTGCCTGGGTTACAGGAGCAAACCATGTGACAAATTGTAGGCTCTGAGCTGTATTAGTGAACTGAGCAGCTTGTGTCTTTAATCAAAGATAAAGCAAAATACTTTCACAAGCTCAAGCTTGAGACTTATACACAAAGCATAAGCTCAAATTGCTGCTCAGGCTTTTTTTCTTTTTTTCTTTTTCTTCTTTTAGGAAAGTCATTTGAAACTATTGAAACAAGTGGACTGGAAGTAAAAGATAAATAAGAGATTTTAGATTTAAAATCTGATAATTCCTGCACACGCATATTGCTTCTGACCATATTTTCTTGAGTTCCTTCAGTTTGAAATGATACAGCTTATAGTGTGAGGTTTTTAGAGAGAGGTCCTGGGTATGGACACACACACACTCCCCAAAATACTCAGTCTCACTTCCTCTCATTCTGTACCCTGAGTCTGCATCCAAACCACACGACTTACTCTTTGTAAAAACTGTTTACGTGGCAAGCAATTTTCTACTGCTTGCAGAAGCTTTGCATATATTTGTCATAAGTGGTGCTAGATTAAACCCAGCCGGCTTCACTACCCCATCCGTGTTCCTGACCACACAAAGCAACTAGTGTAAAGAAATCTTTTACCCAAATTTACACAGAGTATCTCCTTTCCTGGGCTTTTTAGAGGCACTTGTTTTGTTATTCTGTACTCTTGGAGACCGCTGGCAGCGGTGGAGGAGAGGCTGCGCCTTCACTGGCATGAAGGTAGAAAGCTCCTTGTTCTCTAGGCTGATTTCCCTGCCAACAAGCTGCTTTTTTATCATCAGGGTTTTTCTAAAGATTTATGAGAAGGTGTGGAGCTGGGAGGGGGGGATGAGATGACATCCTTTGAGCCAATGAGAATATCTGTATTGAGAGATGTAAACCTAGGAACAGAGCGATGGAGAGGAACCAGCAGAGCTCTGGAAGATGATGTGGGAAAAGCTGGGAATATAAGTGTGTCTCAAGGAACTGGATAAAGTAAGCGAGATGATACAGAGTTAAGGGAACACTCAGGATTTGATTCAGAGATGTTTCTTTTCAGAGTGTGAATCCTGCATGCTCTTTATGTTCAGCTGCACAGCGGGCAATGCCAAGACCGTGGTCTTCAGTACTGCTCCCATGGGGAACCAGAGCCAAAGCCCTCAAGCCCTTCTGAGGGCACTAGAAATGTCTTCATGTTGGTGGAAGCCTTTCTAGACACCCTAGGAACACAGAGTCAGTCAAACTGGTGATGAAGATAGACTCACTATCCTTTCTAATTCTCACTGGCATTTCTGGAAAAGACTGACAAGGTTTCAGGTCCAGAACCCAGCAGTCCACAGCTCAAAAGATCTTGGGCTGTTTAAAAACCATTCATCCAGTTAAATTCATTACATTACTTTTGATTATATCAATGTTACCCTTTTTTTGACCCAGACTTTAGCCATATTTGTGGAGCTGCAGGTGTTGCACGGGAAACCGAAGATGGAGTCAGCTGTCTCTCTGAGGCAATCCTGTTTACTTACAAAAAAATTCGGATACTCTGCTTTCCCTGGAGGTCTCAAGCTGCAGGTGACAGTTCTTTTGCTCCCTGTTTCATGTCGCTGTCAGCCAGAGCTCTGCTCAGGATACTCTCCCCAGGCTTTTCTCAGAATCACATTTCTGGACAAATTTAGCAATGCAGGAATCATCCAGGCAGCATAGGAAAGGGCATGACAGCGCAGCCCATTTTTAGGGAGCCTTGGCAATGTATTTTTTTATGCTGATGGGTCACTGGGTTAAAAAAGAAAACATAGAAGAAGGGACCAGAATTCAGCGACTTTCCAGACAAGTCCTGCAGTGTTCAGCTGCAGAGCCATGGTCCTGTCTGTGCTGCCTTGCTGGCCTGAGAGCCTTGATTGCTTCTGGCCCAGCTTTGGCCAAGGAAGGCTCTGGGAAACAGTGCTGGGAAAGGCCTTTTCTCATATAAGGGTAGCATAGTTTTGTCTACTGCTTCCTGCCTAGGTTGAAATGTTTCACAGTTTGTTTACTCTCTAACAGGGACCCAGTTTTCTTTTTTCTTTTCTTAGCCTACAGACCAAATGAACATTCAAAGCAACCTGGGAGTGGACAAGTGCATTTTGATGCCCAAGGCATTAAGTGGCTGGGGAGAGCAGTTTGCAGTTTCAATGTCTTGCTTTTTGCTTATCAGGCCAGCCAAACCTGTAAGTCTTTTCCTGTGTGCAACCAGAGATCTTCCCATTTCCAAATGCTGAGCAGCTCAGGCAACCAGATGTCCACAGCTCCCTGACAAATGGCTGCAGTACATCAGCCCCACTTGTTGCACGTGAGCAGCCCCGTTGTGCCTGCATAGGGTGTCCCATGTGTCCAGTCTGCCCAGCTCAAGCACACGTCTCATACTGCCAGGTTGACTTTAAACTCTCATCTCTTGTCTTTAGCCCCTATGTCTTTCCTTTGCCTCCATCTGCAAACTGGGGTTATTTGTGTCCTCTGCTGATCTGGGCAGATGGCAAATGAAGCATGCGGGAGCTCTGCTGATAGAAGGTGTATTTGTGTATCCACAAAGCAATCGCATGATCTACAGACAACTTCCGTCCACCATGATGTGCCAGAGTCTCCAGTGAGAATCAGGCTTTGATAGAAGAGCTGGCAGGTGGCTCTGGATTTTGCAGGCCAGAAGCTTAGGAGCAGGGTGGAAAAACAGAGTAAGAGGGGTGAGAGGCCGTGATCGGATGAGTGCTTTGGAGGACTGGGCTTGGCTGGCCAAGGTGACAGCAACCCGGGAGGACAAGGTGGGCGGAGGGAGCTGATAAGGGCAAGCGCCACAGTTAACAGGGGTTGACCCTAAGTGGAAACCATCTCCTGGTATCTAAGTGTAAGAGAAGTGACTGGGCTTGTGCAAGCAATTTATTCTGGCATTTCTTAAATGTTGAGTCCTTGGATCACTTAATTACAGTATTTTTCACTGTGTCGATAAGAGCATATAAAATATAGACATGCCCAAGATACAATAAAATGAAAAAAATACCCCAGCACTTCCAAAATAGCAGTGGTCTTATAGAAAACTAATTAATCCTTTCCCAGTCCCTCTTTCTAAGTGTTATCTTTTGAAAAATTAGCAAGAAAGACTGTAAAAGATAAAGCTGGAAAAGGAAGAGCCAATGTAATCAGGGCTGCACAGAAATTTGAAGTTAAGTCCCACTGGCTGATTTTAAAATATAGCCCTTTAGAGAGACAAGTTTGTGTGTTCGAAGGTATGACTTAGGGCCATGTGAGTCCAAACTCTGGATTTCCTGGCTCACGTCAGCCTAAGCCATTATAAAATGTGTGTATAGGGGTGTGGATACTTATAATTCATGCCTTTCAGCTATCTGGGATACACTTTTGTGTTGTTCGTGTACGAAACTTAACAAGGAGCTTGGAAGAAGAAAGCCTGAAGAAGTAGATCTTCAATTATAATTTGAATACACATTCTTAATTATGAGAAAACAGTCAAACCAGCCATTAATTTTCCAAACCTGAGTTTAAGGTGATTTACTGGCAGTCGGGTGTGTGCACATGTACACATACACACAGTTGCTTGCATCCAGCTTTACAAGAAACCTCAGAAAATATCCCAGTCTGCTTTACAGAATTACAGTAAGAAGAATGTGACACCCTTTGCCATTATGTTTGCTGCCAGTGATTCAGGCGGGGGTGGTGGGGGAAGGGGAAAGCTTTTGGCAGAACAGCTCAAGGTCCCCTTACACTTGAACTTTGAATAAGCAGTGACTGTATCTTCAGGAGAACTGTGGGTGTTAGAGCAGGACAGTGAGATAGAGTGAGAGTAAAAAAATACCTCAGCAGGGGTTTTCCTTCTGCTTTATGGAAAATGATGCAAAACCATTTGTGAATTCCTTGTAATAGGAGTGAAAAGGGACACAGGAATTTTACTTTTTTATATCTATTTATTTTTAATTAAGGCAGACAGTGGTTTTGTGAGGTCATCATTCTTAGTCACAGCTATCTCATGGCAGCTGAGCAGCTTTTCTGTCTTCATCTGGCTGCATTGCTCAGCTGGTGCCCTGGGGTTTGAGAGGGTTCTTTGGATGAGAGGAGCTTTTAAAAACAAAGTGTACTTCCTTGTGACTAATCTCTTTCTGATTTCTTATTGGTGATGCAGAGCCATCTCCAGCTGAAAGCATGGCTGATACTGCATCTTCCGATACCTCCAGGGACTTGTCCATTTGTCTTTGCCCTGGAGGAACAGCTGGAGAAATGTCTGAGAGGGTTGGAGCCTTTCCCATCATCCTCGCACATGTGGGACTACCAGAAAGTGAGGATTAAAAGGTGGTGTGACCCTGGCACAATTCCTGGATCCTAACCCTTGCAACATCCTGGGGCTTGGAGACATGAGCCCAGCCCTCCTGGGGTTTTTTGGGGGGCAGAGTCCCCTGCTTGTTCTGCCCGTCCCCACCATCAGGGGACTTTGCCGCAGACAGACTCTTTAGCAGTGCTTTTTCCCCAGCCAAGTCCCTGGTAGGAGGTGGTAGAGAGCAGTGGAACCCCATCTCAGGTTGGCAGCACGCTTGCCTCCACCCATGCTTACAGCACAGAGAAGACACTGTTATCACAGTCCCCCAGTTGTTTGAAACAAGGGATGAGAAACCTCACTGCGAAAGAAGAAACATGCATGTCTTAAAAAACAGAGAAAAGGCTGCATTGCCACCAACAGCCTGTGAGAAAGATGTTACCCCCTGGAAAACCAGAAATGCATGTACCTGTGCACACAGATACACCACATTTACACAACCAGCACGCACTGGGCTCTCCTTCCTTCTTCCTTCCTGAACTTAACTATAAATCTAAACTTATTTTCAGTATGGCTTTTGATAGAGATATGGGTACTTCAAGTGTATCTAATTTGTGTATTATGATTAAAATCCATATTAGGCCAACGCATATAATCAGCTTAAGTCCTCTTTCACTTCAATGGTCATTGGATCAGACTTGTAGCTTGTATCTAAGAGCTTCCTGACTGCTTATAATTAAACTGTATCCCTGAAAATATCACTAAATCCTATCAAATTCTTCTCATATTTCCTTCCAAAGCAACTCTACCCTTACGAGTTGAGAATTACATACTATCCCTCATGGCAGATTTTTACATAACATACCAGAACTGTATTTGCCACTTGCTAGCCCTAGTAAATTTGATATTTACACTGTCATCAGCTAAAGTGTGTTGGGTTCCTGTTGTGTGACTTTGGGGATTTGCTGGGTTTTCTATAAAACACAGGCCAGCTGCAGCAGTGAAGGCAGTTCAGTTTAATAAGCTAATAAATACATTTAATGACCCTCATTATGACTTGGAGTGATATCTGGTATTAAAGTGCAAGTGTTAGCCTGAGTAGAATGTGAAATAGAAAGTCCCCTGCTGAAGTGGTGCAGTCTGCATGTGTATGTGTATGTACATAAACACACACACATATGCATATAAACCCATTGGAAGTTTCCTACAGGAGAAGGCTATGGCACTTATTTTTCATTAATTCTTGAGAATTTTCAGCTGTCCTTGCAGCTCAGAAAGAGGAAATCTTTTTAAGTTGCAGGAGAGTAGGGTAGATAGGAGTAATGGCATAGACCTGCCCCAGTAGGAAGGTAAATGGCTGCTCACTGGCCAGCAGACACACTGCACCCATGGCTGTGCCACTGGTGGGTAGCCAAAATAATCCTCCGTGCGGCTCCTTGTGCTTTCTTATGGATTGGGGGAGGGGGCTCTGAAACCCCCCCAGACTTTGAGCTGCAGTGGTAAAACTGGTCACGTTGAGTGTGTGCACCAAGAGGCTCCCGTTGGGGCTGACAGGCAGGAAAGCAAATCGGTTGCCTTTGTTAACACATCTTCCAGATAATGCAGGTAACAGAGGCACAGAGTCCCTGTATCCCCGAAGAGCTGTGGGCTTTCTGAGTGCTTTTCTAAGAGCACACCACAGATAATCCTCTGGGTGAAGGTCCTAGGGTGATCCTCCAGCCTCCTGCGAGACCATTCTGCCTTGATGTGAGACGAACCCATGCTAAGGAGGTCCATGTATCAGCTTGCTAGGCTTAACATCTATTTGCAGCAGAAAAAGCTGAACCGGAGCCATGAACGCGAGGCAGGACAAAAGCCTGTACATTCCCGCATATCGTATGACGAACATCACACAAGTCACAGCACACCAGTAGGTACACAAGCCAGCTGAATTGAGTTACCTCCAGTCTGGAACCAGACAAGCCAAAGGGGTGCATCTCAGGGTGGACACCATTGCCCCTGAGGGATGTCTGCACCACTCACACTGCTTCAGGCTCTGGCCTGGCTCAGGCACAGCACCAGAACTGCTGCCAGCAGGGTATAGAGGTTTGACATTTCAGGCTAAGCAGAGAATATAGGAGGTTTCTAAAAATCCCCTACTTGATCAGGTTTGTGAATTTGTGTGGGAAAAATGAAAGGAAGATGCTGTCTGGGGAAAAAAAGGTCAAATATTTACATTTTTAAAAAAGACCAATTTTTGTGTTTATAAATAAATTTTCTGGTAAACTATTCAGCATGTAGTTACTCAATCAAAACATGTCAATCACTAGATCACCTGGGCCCAAATGTCAGTATGTGCTCTAGGCACAGACGTATCTTCTTCATGCATGGCATAGATAAACTCATGGATTAACTGGCTAGTATGAATTTGAGCACTACAGAAAGTGGAAGAGAGAGGCGTGAGTGGTTTCTATTGTCACCAGAAAAGCGAGATTATCCTAGAATTCCAAATATGTCCAATCTTTATTTTTAGTTAATATGTTAATCCACTTAACAAAATCTCTCTCTCTTGCAATGCCCCTCTGCTTTCCTGTTTGTGGGATAGAAAATGATCTTGATTATAAAAGAATCCTCTCAAGCCTTGTTTTCAGTTGTTTTACCATAAACACAGAAACTTTTCTGTGCCAGTCAGGCAATGCACCAGCATCGTGACTTTCCAAGCCAGGCAACGTTTCTGCCACCTGGGCAGCGTTAGTGGCTCAGCAGGAGCCCCGTGTGTGAGTCCATGTGTTCGTTCTGCTCTGGGCTCTTCTCAGAGGCTCCAGAAGTGCTGGGGTCAGCTCTGCGTTCAGTTGCTCTCCACACAAGGTCAGTCTTTTCCCCCCATAGGAACCCCAGCTAACCTGCTAGAACCAGCCAAGCCCTATTTTTGGAGGTGGGCTACAGCTAGTCACAATTCCAGTTAGCTCAGCTGCTGTGAAGATGAGTCCTCACATCAGATATGCCATGGGGTTCTTTGATACTGGCAAGTAAACGCACCACATTTTTGCTCTGATCAACTGCTCTCATCAGGAACAAACTGAAGAATGACAGTTTTCAGGGAGAGATTTTGCAGCAGGTCAGGGAGGTGTGGGACAGGCTGTAAGGGTTTCAGAGACAAGGAGAGTGTTTGGATAACAGGCTGCAAGCAGGGAGAGCCAGAGACAAGTCTGGGACCTGTAAAACAAGCTGGTCACCCAGCACCAGAATGATTGTCCTTCTCTGAGGTCAATAACACTGTTAGTCACCATGAAAATATTGGAAAATATAAACTATGGGGGAACTTCTCACGGGCTAGGAAGATAAGTGACTCCTGGAGCATCCCCTCTGAATCAGGGACGGGAACAGGATGAAACCACGGGCTCTGAAGTCAGCAACCCACGTTCAGTGACATGCCTGAGCCTCCGTGTCCCCAGGCAGAGACAAGGGGTTAGAGTTAACTGTCTCTGACAGTGTTGCTGTGTTTGACTTCATCTCACCATAGAAGTTAGAGATGGCCATGTGCAGTGACTCGTCCTGGGAGATCCCGTTCTATTTTCCTAGAAGCTCTTGCAACAGAGGGAAGCTGTGAGAAGCCTTGGAGGATCACAGCCTCGGAAAGCAAGAGAGGAAGTGATCAGTCCATTATAATAATAGCTCAAATCTCGAGGTGGAGGGGGGTGGGTGGGTGTTGGTGTGTGATTTTGTGAGCCCCACAACAGCAGTAGATATGCTTGCTTTGTTGCTTGTTTCCAGAGTGGTTCTTTCTGTAGGTGGACAGGGATATTTACAAACAGCCTATTTTTTCATTTCCAAATGCTATGTGTATGCCCCCACAGAACAGCGATGGCATTTGCAGGGGTGATGCTGAGGCAGCCTGGCCGCTCTTTGACAGAGCATTGGGTGGCTGGTTACATGCTCTCCTGGCTTTGTTAAAAACAAGTTTCTCTTTTAGTGAATTTGCCTGTCAGCTAAAGCCTTCATATTAGCTGCATTTTCCTGGAGAACCAGATACATGTTTCGGTAAACATAGCAATGGAATGCAAACTTATTGATAAGGATTGATGAACATCTCACGAGAGGGGCAACAAGAAACAGGTGACCAAGAAACCGACCAGCGGAGTATAACATCCCATTCACTTGAATACTTCATATAGAAGTGGGAGATCACGAAGATCTCGTCCCCCTTTTTCCTTATGGCCGATATTAGGAGAGGACCTTGCTAGTCATCCCTGCGAACTGTGGCCTAGTGACAAACTGAATCCAGTTCCGGTTGGCTGTAGAGTCCAGTCCAGGACTTCGGGTGCTGGCTCCACATCTGCCGGAGCAATTGCTGGGACTTTTCAAGATTGGTTTTGTATATTTTGTATAATTTTCTCTATTTTTATTAGTAGCATTAGTAAAACATTTTTAATTTTTCCAATTCTCTTCTCTCTGTCCTTCTTTCCCTCCCGATCACCTGTTCTTAGTGGGAAGGGGGGAGAAGGAGGGGCTAAAAAGGAAGAAGAGGGGGAGAGGGGGTTAACAATGCATCTGCCACGGTTTTATTGTCACCCCGCAATCAAAACCTTGACACATGCTAAGAGATAAACCTTGTAAGCAAAGGCAGCCAGGGAGTGACAACATCCACATCAGATTTTTTCCTCTTACCCATTACCAGATAACATTCCAAAATCTTACTGACTGCACTGACAACTCACCATGACTTTGGAGTGTTGCATGCTGAGCTGTGTATAAACTTGTTCCCTGTGTTATGATCCCCACGATAGTGCTGTGATTCATGCAATAGCTGTTTTGTTCCTTAAACACCTCAGCTGCAGCATGTGATTCTGTTACTCTTGTTATTTGGTTTTGTTACCTTTTTTTTTTTTTTTTTAAGGGTGAGTAGTTTCCCTGCCAAATAGACCACTGCAAGATAAAGATGGGTGTGGAAGTGGGCTGAAACAGGACCTGGTGATGTTAGCATCAGCAGACCTGCCAGCTCATTGCTTTCTACAGTGGGCATTTCAGATGATTTAAGGACTTCTCAAACCAACATAGCCATGCCACTAAGCCTAGTACTGCCCCAGGGGCCACATGCTGGCAAGAGGTAAAAACTCTCCATTTCTGTTGGACATGATAGGATCAAGACAGAGCATTTTCTTCATGTGCTGCAAGAGGTTCACTTGCATTTTCCTGAACAGAAATGTTCTCTCAGGAAGTCCTGGAGGAACACAACTTACCTCCAAAGGAGGCGGCTGGAAGACGCTGCATCCCACAATGGCACAGCAAAACTGCTGTGCCCATTACAGCCTGTGGAGAAGGCAAATCTGCACTGGTGAACTCACCGAGGCTGGTGTGGCCTGAAAGTGCCCTCAAATAGGAAAATCACAAACCGGCCTCTTTTTCCACAGAAACTTTGAGGGCCTTCTGCTGTTCTGTGTGCTCATGGAAAAGTGCAATACCATTTTTTTTAAAAAAATATGTTTTCTTGTTTCAGACCGTGATGATGACAGTCCACAAGCCTGAACCTCTTGTCTGTCTCCTGCAGTCCTCACTAGCTTTACTTTGGCAATAGCTGCTAATTTGCTTGGTCAAAACCAGATGACTTGCTGTGGCCCTTCCTAGTATTTTGAAAATGAAAGGTGCTCTTCCAAGCACTTTGCAAGACTTAAGTCCTACACCTGATTAAGTCCTACACCTGACGAAGGAGCTAGAAGGGACCTGATCAGTCAACTGCCCAGGCAGGCAGGCAAAAAGTGGAGTCAGAACTGGTACATTTCAATTTAGAATTTCAATATTTGCAACATAAATCAGTTTCAGTACATTCACATTTTCAGCAGAAAGAAAAATCATTTATCTAAAAAAACTTTAACTAGCTGTGGTGGCAGGGATGATATCACTCTCTGGGCCATGGGAACCCTAGGAAATATTTCCCTTGTCCTGAATCAGCTCTGAAAGAAGCTCTTGTAGATCACCAGGAGGAGGACATGCTTTTCCTAATACAGTGACTAAATTGCTCCTTCTGGATTTACTATGCATTGCACCACTGGCAGTGGTTTGGCCTGAACAATCTAATCTTCAAAATGAGATGTCTGGTATTTCTGGTGACTAAGAACTGAAGAAGAAAAGAGCTTTTCATTACCAATGCTCACAATGCCTTCCCCAATTTTTATTCATCTTCATAACCTCAGCCATTCTCTGCTTCTGGGTGAAAAACTCTTGGGCGAGTCTGATCGAAACCACGCTCTTCCCGCCTGGACAAAGAGCTGCACCACGTCGTTATGGTGATGAGAATGTTCAAGCTGGGGAGACATCAAGGGCTAGGAGCCCATTATTCCACATGAAATGGAAGAGGATTGTTGGATTTCTTTATACGCCTTTGAAAATGCCCTCTTGGATGACACAGACACAAAGCAGACCCAGCCCACACAACCCTGAACAACAAGCCCCAGTGTGGGATAGGCAGTGAAAGCTTCCTGCTCAGTGAAACCCAGATTATCTGACAGAAGCACCTCCCAAAAGAAAATTGAACATTGTATCAGGCAGGAAAATCAAGGTGTGTGATTTATTTGTGTCTGGCCTGCCTCTCCGGTGCTCTTACCCCACCTTAATTCTTCCTTGTATGCTTTCTGTCTTGGGCTTGTAAGCCCAAGGTGTTGAGGGAGAAGGCAGCTGACTGAACATTCATTTCCTGCAAGGGTTTCCTGTATGATGTAAGAACGAGAGTGGGAGCAGCAAACAGCTCCTCAAACATTAACTGTGTTGGGATGTTTGAGATTGTATGAAGCAAATGATACCCAGAGACTGGAAGGAAAGGTTTTTTTTTTTTTGTCAGTGAGTTTAATCATTAGGGGATTATTTTTTAAAAAAGTTTTCCTTCTCATAAGAATTTGAAGTTTAAGAAGGGGCCCAACAAGCTAAAAGGAAATGTCCCCTCTCTTCAAGTTTATTATTGAAAGTGGCCAGATGTCATTTGTTTGTGACTAGAAAAGGGAAGTTATATTACAGAATGTAACACTTCAAACCCCATGATAAAAACAAAAGCAAAAATGGAAAAACATTCAGCTGCACTCATTTACATTTGTGATCCACAGCCTGGGGACCTTTGACATGGAGATAAGAACTGAGTTTTATCACATTTAGGTACACTGTGAGTGTTGTGTGTCCTATACATTCAACTGGGTGTTGATCGGATGAATCTGAAGCCAGCTGGTGTGGTAGGTGGTGGAGCGCTAGGGGAGGAAATGCTCTACGTGAACTGGTTTGAAGTAATCTAGTGCTAATGCTTTTTTGTTTCCCAGTCCCAGCTGGAATGCCTTCTCGTACTTGCACTCAGAGCTGTGAATCAGTGCCTTGTATGGGATATGAGATCTGCTAAGGAAAGTGATATGAAGTTCTTCAGCAATAAACTAATTATTCTGGCACTTAACTCTGAGCAATAATTGGAGTGGGGGAGGTAGAGACACCAGAGCTTACAGATATCCTACCAGCTTTAATAAATAAGAGGCACCAGGCAAAACCTCTGCTACCATTCATGGATTTCTATTAGCCTTGAGGATCTTCTGCCGTTGCCAAAGAGTGGGATGGCACTGTGGTGCTTACACCAGCAAGGCTTCAACATGCACACTTGGAATCACTCAAGCTGTGCTTCTTTTTCAAGGCACGTGAAAGAGATAAATATATCAGTGAACTTACAGGTTACAGCAGAAATTATATAGGCAGAATGACATCAGATCCAGGCTCCCTAGATCAAACCTGTCACTGTGAACTTCTCTAATGAAAGAACATCCTGGAATAAAAGACATATTAACGTTACACATATGATTCACCCTACCTTCTCCACAAGTCTGTCAACAACTAGTCACAATTTCTATGCGGTGAATAGCCAAAGGGTATGAACAAGAGGTGAGACCAGAAATTCCTGTCCTATAGGCTTCCAAACCTGAGCAGAATGTCATGACTTCCAGTCATATCACCATGCTGGATGTGCCCTGAAAAACAAAGAAAAATCTCTGTGCCGTCATTCAAATTGCCACAATTTCTTTCTCACATATAGTCAATTTCTATGCCCGTGCATGAGATGACGTGGTACTAACACAAATGTGCCCACAGAAGTGCTGTCCAAAAGTACTTTTTTACCAGTCAGAATTACTGCCTTTGAGTAATGACATTTTGAATCTTGGAGTTCTTAGACTGGAAAGCGCGCAAAAAGTGCTCAGGTTTCTTTGAGTAATATAATGCAAAGAATGAGATCTATTTCAGACATGCTGGCTATTCTTGTGCTAATAAATTAAATAGCACCAAAGAACATTCCCAGGCACCAAAATGTGTTTGTATTGTTAAACTGTTGTTGGGGTCCCTGGCACAGTTCCAGCTAATGCCAAGTAGCATTCTCCTAAAATCTTCCCAGCGTGTGTCAGGGGATGGCATAGGCCACGGGCCAGATGTCTCAGGTAGAGTGAATGTGCATATTCCATACTTTGGTGAGCAACAACGTTCAGGAGTATGGGAGTACCCAGTACACGCCTCTGGGTCTTAGGACAGGCAGAGCTTGAAGTACTAGTATTGATATAGCTACTTGTGTCAGAAAAAGTGAAATGATTTTTGGTAATTCCACTTCTACTTCATTAGTCATAGAACCAGCATGCTTTAGAAGACCACAGGAGCCATACTGGAAAACTGCTGGATTCAAACTCCACACCTTCTGGGGGAAAAAAAGCAAGGAAGTAAGACAAAGAGCACGCCCAAGCACTCCACAGAGAAAGCAGCCTGCCCAGGATGGGCAAAGGTTTCTCTGAGCCTGAAGGTCTTCATATGTGTTTCCTCAGGTACCACTACGGAGCAGGCCATGTGCACCAGGCCATGTAGAGGCAGAAGCATTCAGCTGTTCAGGCTGTATTTGCGTACCACTTTGAAGAGGTTTGACTATTGCTAGTGACACCTGTGACACAGGATAGGTCTTGTCTGCTCCAAGGCAACTGTCTGTAAAGGGAATCAACCTGAGAGAAGAGAGGAGGACTCAGAAGGCCACCTAATGGGTACCTTTCTGGCCTTACTGTCATCAAGAAATGCAATCTTATCAGGACGTCTGCAAAATCATCTTGGGTAACAAGAAAAGAAAGGGTTAATAAACCATCATCAGAGGGATGTACATCAGCCTTCATGAACTGATGAATGAGATGTCCTTTGAGAAAGAAGAAGTTGTTCATTTTCAAGGAGATCTGTCAAGTAGCAGTGAAGGAACCAGGTTCTTACCTCAGCACCAGAGTGAACGATGCTGGGGCTAAACGAACAAGGCATGCTCCTCACCATACCCACACACAATTGCCCAGGCACTGCCACAAGGATAAAGAGCCACTCAAAGAGCCATAGAAACTGATCACCTGTGTAGTCAGTACCTACCTATTCCCAGCAATCACAGGCCTAGGATAGTCAATGTGGATGCAAACTAAACTGTTTTCCATTAGAATAAAACTAGGATGGGATCATTCAAAACCCCTGGAATGACACGACACCTGTTAGTTACACTGAGTGCTATTACTGCCTCTGTGAGATACAACTATTGGCGCTGTCTCATGTGTGTCAGCATTATCCATCCCAGCTGGTTGAAATATTCCAGATTGCTTCACAGATCTGGTACAGATAGGCTATCTCTGAGTCAGTGAACTGCCAGGTCACAGTGAAAACATGCTTTTCCTCTGTGCTGTCTTCCTTCACTGGTAATTGCCTAATTGCCTTGGAATTTGACATCTACAGGTTATGAGTGATTTTGTACATTTTAATCTGATCAATTGCTCACAGTAATTTGTCATTTTCCAAAAGTGAAGAAATAAAGGTATTTCAAAATGGAAGTTGAGTTCTTCAGTCTTCCATTTAGGCTGCACAAAATATAGGAAACAAACCCTTGCCTTAAATGTGCAATCACAGAATACGAGTGTTGGACCTGATAGAAATCAGAGAAGACTTGATGTAGTTTGGCACTGAAATAATGTTTTTCATTTGCCATGCAGCCTAAGGTCAGACTATCCCAACGGCACATAACACAAAACCCTACTATCTATGAGCATAAAACTTTGACAGGCTCATTTAACTTTATTCTGCTATAATAATACCAAACAAAATGGCTGACACAGGACTGAGAGGGCATCATCCAGCAGGCAACCTGCAGGACTAGCTATGATTGTGATGCAGAGTACAACTCCCCGGCCCTCCCCTCCCAAACACAAATTACACCTAGACGGAGTAAGTCTTTGATATGCTGCATGGAGCAATCATCAGTCTTTAGCTGACCAGGACAAAGCCAAAAGGTAAATGAGTGACTGAGAGAAGACATTTCAGTTGAAAAGAAGATCTCAAAGATTTGTGTTCCTAGGATGTTGCTACATTCAGCTGGCCTTTCCAGCACAAATTAGCCATGGACCAATTTATATGTGCTCAGTGGATTTGGGCTTGCAAACCAAGATCAGCCAGAGGATTCCAAGAACATTCCTAGAGGAGCAGTGTTTGCCCTGGAACTGGACACCATCCATCTAGAAATACACCAGATGAAGAAGCAGCTGCTAGAAAGTAGGCAGAAAGCTGGCTGCCATGAATCCTGTACATACTGCTCTGTGTCTAATATCCATGAGGAATGGAGGATATGGCTCACAGATTTACTAAACAGCAAGGACAGATGATGAGTTTGTGCTACAAAATAAGGGGCACTGCCACAATGTGGGTGAAATGTCAACTGTGCAGAAAAAAAATCAGTGATACAAAGGAGTGCTATGAGTACAAGGCTTAACAGGGCAGAAAGAGCATCATCAGTGTCTTCTAGCACTGAATATGAAAGGAAGGCATAAAGCCTGGAAATGAGGATCAAGTCTATCGGTGAACAGCATTTGAGATTGACAGAAGACAGGAAAGGCATATGGCAATACTGATCCAGGTCAAACATAAGTAATGTTAAGATTATGGAACAGAGAGTCCAAACCTGGAGCAGCCTGTAGCTCATCTAACAGAGACAGTGATGAGGGAGTGCGGACTCATACGCTATTTCAAAAATGGGACAAAATTGGCATCTAAGTGCAGTCGGTACCTGGCTATTTGTGTAACAAGGCTCTGGGAGAAGGAACAGCACGGGGTGAGTTCAGAAAGACTCCTGCAGAGAGGCTTTGGCAGGTGCACTCCCATCCTGGTACAATGGTGTCAGCCATGTTGGGATTCTCTTGAGCCTCTACCTAGGAATCTCAGTGCTGCTGTCCACTTCAGTCTGGGGACACAATGCAGTGACACCTGGCCTAGCCCTAAAGGCAGACAGCTCCAGCTCAGCAGGATGCATCTGTTCAGGCTCCATAATACACAAAAACAGCTAACCCATTTTCAGGCCCAGACTGACTGTGCCAACCACAGTGGACTTCTGCTGTCACTAATCTACAATTGTCCACCGATGATGGAGAATACCTGAGTCAAGTGGGTCTTAAAACACCTGGATAAATATGGATAATAGAAGTTGAATATATGTCTATGCCCCAAAAAGTGATCACACAAGACTTAAGCTGATAATTACTTGGAAACCTGTACATGCCAGTAGTAAAGCCAGTTGCAATTTAGTGCAGGTCTCACTCATTTTTAATTTCCTAAAAGGCACAAAGCTATTAGAGCCAAGATAGTGAAGCATCAACCATGAATATCCATATATGTGAGGAAGTTGTGATGTATCTGCGACAAGAATGTATTCTGATGAACTTAAATGTGTGTCATGTAGCTGCTAATCACAGCTGTGCCATGGAGGTGCTGATCGCTGGAAGTGGAGGTTCAGGCTTGTCATGTTCCCTTTGCTGAGATGTAATACAAGCTGCCTTGATGAGTGGTGGATTAGTCTTGAAGACTTCTGTTAGCTCTAAGCTGGGATGTAGAGCTCCACAAGTCCTTATTCTCCTTAGCACATTTATTAAGTTAAATATTTGGGATTATCATCTTTGTGAATTCATTGAAAACTGCTGCCATAGTATATGAGCTTGTCATCATGGTTTGTCATCATATAAATGTAAAACCACTTAGAGACAGCAATAGCCAGGAAGGAAGTTTTCTTTCATAGTGGTCAGAATTGTCTACGCATTAAAATATGCAAGAAGGGTTTGCTTAGATGGTTTCTAAACAAACATTCAAATGAGACAAGGCCTGGGAAATATAAGCCATGACAGGGAATTTTTCAGAATTACGTGTACAAGTTATAATGGAAAATGCATTGCTCCTTTGGCTCAGAAACCTGGGTGCAGTTTAGAGAAACGCCAGAGATTGTTTTTTTCCTGCTGAATAAGGTGGGGGTTCCACTTCCCTGAAGTATTTTGGAAATCAGTGTGTCTTTGCAAACCTGAAACACTTTCCAGCAAGACCTTTCTCACCTGTGCCCTAACTGAAATGATTTGACAACACTGCTGAGCATGTGCTACCTGGGCTGGTTCAATAAGGCAAGACACTGTTAAATTCCGACACTGTCAAACACCACATTGAATTTTCTTCAGTGGTCTTGAATCTCTGCGATTACATCTTTAACACATCAATAACTTAGCCTCTGGTTAGCAAGGATTGCTGGAGCATGACTAATCAGCAGATGAAAGTGTCTTTGTGGGGATTAGCTTTAATGAAAAGAAAAGGGATAGTTATTTTGGTAGTTTGAAATCTTCCATAAATCAAAGCGAATACTGACAAAGCAGGTTCATACGGTAAGAACAAAGCTATTGTGAGTAAAATTAACGGAACAGCTACTTTTATATAAATCACAGGCCAGGCCAGCATTTGTAAGAGAGTTCATGGGAACAAGATCATTTAACTTCTTCAGGTGTAAATAAGTGATATTTAGCTAATGTTGAAGCATCCTTAAAGAAGAACAGATGGATGAAGGTCCTTAGTAGGGAGTTTCTTTTTTGGCTTTCATGTTCTTTTTCTTTTTTTTACCCAGCTAATTTGTCTTGGCCACTTTCTTCTGTGCAGGGACGAACAGCAAACATATAACTTGTTTTTTTTCACTGCCAAAGAGGAGGACATAGCCAGAAAAGCCCTAGTTTGGATCACTGATAGCAGCTGTTTCTATCTGGGGTAAATTAGAAAGTTTCTTCATCTTCTATAACATGGCTTGGAGGAGCTCACGGAGGACATGGGGACAGTGGCAGATAGAAAGAAATGCAAACTCCACACTTTTCAGGGAGTATTCATGTTCAGTTCCTGAACTTTAGACCTCCTATATGCTCCTGTGCAGTTAATGTCCTGTGCACCCCTTGAGCTCCTTTGGGCAGTGACTCAGAGCACCCATGCTTAAAGCTTCACCCTTTCTGATGACTGTATGGGAAGCCTGATGTTAGACTGTACGTGTTGATGTATCTGACAGCTCCCTTCCTTTATGTGCTCCTGTTGTTTTATGCTGTGCCTTCTCCATTGCTTTATTGTAACTTTTATATTTAATCCTTGTGCATGTGAGAATGAACCCTAACTCATTATTATGACATTGGAGTGGGTCTCTCTGCCTCTGAATTAACTGAACATCCTCTCAGGCAGCCTAAGACAAATGGAAAAACCACTCAGATCCAGATTCCCTTGTTTTGAACTATGCTTTTGTACTGCTATCATTTGTATTTTTTGGAAAAAAGCTATTAAATGCATGATCTGCATGTTGCAGGAACTGTTGCTAAATGGTTGACTGGAAAACACAAATACTTGCTCAGCACTCTAAAGAAACATGGCATTAAAAGTAAGGCTCTACATAGAAATATCAACTTGTGGTCCTGCTCAGTTAACATATTGGAGGGCTTCCCATTCCCTGGAGTCTTGCAGTTTGGGATGAGTTTTTTCTTATATGCTCTCTCTTTCTTCTGCTCTCACAGCACAACCTTTCAAGGCACTGCTGCGTGAGTGACAGAGCTCTGCTGAAGAGCTTGTGAATTAGGGTCTTACTCTAAGCTTTTTAGAATGCAGCTTGTTTCCACATTTTGAAGACAAGTTTCACATTAACAAAGGCTAGTGATTAATCATTTAATATAGATCTCTGTTCTACCCATTGCCAATTTTTCCCTCTTCCTCTACAAACGTTCTTTCTATCTGAAGTCAGTGGAAATGTGTATATGTGTGTGTTTGTCTGGGCTTTAAAATCACATTTCAGTTACTGCAAGTTTTCTAGGGAAACTGAAGCAAATGGCTGTGTGGTTACATTGAGACAAGAGTAGGATTAAAAACTAATTTTCATGGAAGAATTTACCATACTGCCTGGTATAATTACTCTCCCTTTATGTAGTTTTCAGGGTCATGATGAGAAAATAAAAACCCCAGACAAACAAAACTCTGTAATTCATGACGTTTACATGATTAATAATTTACAATGGGAAGGAAAAGGAACATTATGTGAAAAAATGCTATGCACATTTTTGCACAACGTTCTATTGATATATGAATCATGCTTGTCTTTGGTTAACTCAGGGGAAATAATCCCAGTAATGTATGTAAGGCAGTTATGCCCACATGTCTGGGGTTTTTTATATCCAGATTTCAGGGGAAAGAGAGATACTTTTTAAACAGATGGCAAACAAGCCCCTTTCCCCCAACTACTTAGCAAATTTAATAACATAGTTAAATATAGGACAGCGTATGTTAATCCATTCATAAGTTCGCTCCGTATATTTAATGTCACGAGTCAAAGGGATCTGTGGAATTGCTGGGCAATAGCAGCTAAATTACATCCAAACAATATTCCCTCTTTAAGTATGCTTTTGAGACCGAGTGTCTTGGGATTTCTGTTGCTAATTCAATACAAAAGCTAACGTAAAATTCTGTAGCTGCAGTGTGGCAGTGATGTTAAGCTGAAAACGCACTCAGAGGCTGCATCTGCCTGGTCTAAGGTGGTGTCCCATGTCACGCTTATTCTCAAGGGTCACAAGGAAGAGGGTGAGGACAGTTGTTCCCTGTGAATTTTCCCCTTGGCTGCTGTCTGTGTCATGAGGCCATGATGCTCCCAGGGCTGTTGGCAGGAGCAGCACAGCCATCTGCTGAGTTGGAGGGGCCCTTCCATTCCTCACACAAGGCCTACTGCATCTCTTTTCTTCTTTCTGGACCCTCCACTCCACTACAGAGGACCTGATCACAACTGGTGAAATACCAGACCATGCCAGCATTGATTCAAGCATGTCAAGCACCTACATACTACTGAGAGCTGCCCGTTGAGGGTCAGGGAAGACTAGGAGCCGCCACTGAGATCTGTGAAGCATCAGTTCTATCTTTGACTGTGAGTAGGAGTGAGTGCTTCTCGGTGGTGCATCTAATATTATTTTGTATGAGTTGCAGCTAAAGTATGTGTGACGCCATTCATTCCAGAGGTCAGAAGCAACTTTGAAAACATGCCTCTAATTGGGGAGAGGCATGCTAATTATCTGTGAAGACAATGGCTCATTTCGCTGTGATTGACAGCCTGGAGTACCTGGTACCAATAAAATCCTGATCTCAAGTGTCAGGTGAACTGTGTAAATATATACAGTGTTCTTACATCAAAAGCTGTCTGTACCATAAAGACAACAAGCCCAGAACCAGACTATCTCTTGGTTAGTTTTATATTTGTCATATGTAAAAGATTTGTCAGACAGGGAGATCTGGCTATTTACATCACTAGTTCTTTTTATGTAGAATTCAAAGCATATTACTAATAAAGATTCAGGTTAAAAATGTGAAACTTGTAAGAGAAAACAGTAATAATGTCTGGAACAGGTTAAACATCAAGAAGAGAAGAGAGAGAAAATTTAGAGTATCTGAGTTTTATAATCTATGGATCTGCCTACACGTATCTGTTTGCTTCAAATGCTCTTTGTGATCTGACAGAAGTATTTAAAAACTTTAAAAAATGTATGGAAACTAATTTAGTCACTTATCACAGACCAGCTCAGGAAAGAGAAAAGTCTCACAAATCACAGAGGGATTAAGTTGCGGGGAGGAATCAGAAAAGTGGGGGTTGATGACATCTGTTTCTGTGCAAATGCCATCCTCACCCTTCAAGTGCAGGGGCGAGGTGTCTCTCAGTTCATTTCACCATTGTGGCATCCATTTGGTTCCTACAAAATCCTGAAAAATCCAAATATTCATACTGCAGAAAGTAGCTGGAAGCTAAATGCCTGTTTGAGATTCCCTGCTTATTTCCCTCATTTCGATAATTTCACAATTAAAATTATTTTTTCGCAGATTTTAGCTCTTGGAGCTGGCAGAAAACCAAAACTGCAGTGAGTTTATGGGTTTCTACACTACTCCGCAGAAAGGCAGGGTTTTTCTCCAGCCACTTGGTCGATTCATACAGCCCTTGGTGGGGTGGAGATGCTGATGCTCCAGTCTGCTGTTCACCCCAACTCTACTGTGGGTTTGTGCCCACAGAGAGGGACCCACATATCCATGCAAAAGCCTTCACCTGAAAAAGCCTCATAGGACAGATTTCCAAGGAGACCAGACCAGCAACTTGGCCCTCTCTGCTGGCTTGTTCCGGGGTCTCATCCCAAACCCCACAGCTCGTCTGTGCCAGTACCCCAAAGGCAGCCTCCCTTCCCCGTGGATGTATTTCTCTGAAGTGTCTTGTAATCCAGGAACAACTTTTCCCCTGCCCCCCAAATCCTATAGTTTTCCTGGAGTCTGTAGGTTGCTTTTAAAAATAGAGCATGCCCTGGATGCGTGTCTCATTGGGCAGAGGGCCTACTGCCTGTCATCCTTGATGTCTCTCTTACTACTTGTTTCAGCTGGTTGTTTTCTCAGTATTTAAAGACTCTGTTGTGTTCCACACTTTCAATTAAGGAGGAAAAAAGCTCTGTGTTGTAAGAGTGAAACTGGCAGTTGTATGCTTTGGTTTGTAGCATAAACAGTTGCACAAGGATTAATTGGCAACGTTCCCTTCACTAAGGAGGATATCAGCTAAATGTCACAGATGTGTTTGGGTCTTGCCAAGAACTGGAAATGTACTGGGAAACTTCTGAAAATGCCCTCAATTAAAACAAAAAAAAAAAGCTCTCAAGGATGTAGCGGACACATGCTAGCTGCAGCAGAGTACGAAGACTCTCCCAGCATATGGTTAGCATCTCTACTTGTGCATTCCTCCTTACCTCTGGAGTCTTCTTTCTCACATAACAGGCTGTGCCTCTCCCCCTGCTCGAAGCGAGTCTTCCTCCTCGGCAGCTCACTTCTTCCATGTGGCCTGTAAACCTGAGCTTTTCCTTCTTGGTAACAGGATCACAAATAGCATAAAGCATTAAAAATGCCCTAACCCCTTGACAACTTCATTATAACCAAAGCAACAGCATGATCTTATTGCTGGAACACTTGCCCTCCCTTCCCTCCTCACCCATGACTGTGTCATGGTTTAACGATAGCCTAATCCCACAAACACTTCCTACCCAGCAGAGCACTTACCAGCGCGTAAGTAGCCCACTGACATCAGTGGATTACTCCAGGCAGTGTGTCCTTAGGAAAGCTAAAGAAGTGTTTGTACCACTGGGCCATTTGGTTTGCAAGCTCTTGGGGGATATTATCTTTCATCTATAAAGAATCATGCACACGCATGGTGTTGTATAAATAATTAATAATAACAGAACTCACATCAAACTAGCACATGTGGGAATTCGTACCACTGGCTTTCCTGGCTGCTAGAAGAAAAATCACAGAATTATGGAGTTTGGAGAAAGCCTCCTGATAGCATATCTGGGTTTGCAGAGGTCACCTCACTTTGGGAAAGAGTTTTCTCTTCCTCTGCACCAGAGGAAACATTGAAGGACCTTCACCTGGTAAGAAATGCACAGGAAGCACATTCTAAGTTAATCCAAAATCTGATTAATATCTCCCAAGGTAAATTAAAGTTCTTATCACCCTGTCTAACCTCTAATTGCATAACACAGGAGGTCTGGGTTTTATCAAACTGTTGACTCTTTTTCTGTTAAGATTTCTTTGCCTTTCAGCAATGTTGTGCAAATTGTCCCTTGGTGAAGACCTTAAGCAATAAAATAAAACTGCTAATTTTATTTCCAACGTGCTCACCCTTTTTGTTCTCAAATTTTGTTTTACTCTTTTCTCTTCAAAATATGACAGAATGAATATGAATGGCTCCACGTTATCAAACAAAAATAAAATATTAAACCAGAGAAAGCAAATATGCAAGCAAAAACAGATCTGAGAGGCCACAGAAGCTCTGAGCTCTGTGTGATATTATAATACAAGTTCTGGATTGAAGAAGAAAGCAAAAGACTCTCTTTTCAAAATATGATTAACAGGGAACTAAGGTACTTGTTAGAACATAGTTCCGTCTTGACTTCAGATGCAATAGGTGGTTTCTGACTCCAAGAATCCAAGAGAACGAGCCTTTCTGTAAAGATACTGCTTATGTCATGGTCATACTTTTCTCAGGCTTAGATCACCTGTTGCTCAGAGGGAAGTTCATCACTCAAGTGCAGTCGTCACGAAGGAAGGTAGTTTCCTTCTCAGTAAGGAGACTTCTGTTTCCTCATGGGGAGGGTGGCATATGTACACTGTATTCAGTTGCTGTACTTCCCACGTGCTTTTGTAGATTAGACTGAATCATAAGATGTACAGGGTGAGATCAATATGAATTTTTGTTGCACTGACGATGTCTTTGATTAGCAGGTAGAATACACTTTACCACCTTCAAAGAATGCTTTAGCCACCAAAACATGGAAGTCACTGGACTACCATTCCAGTTTGTACATAATATTTAATATTCAGTGGTTCAGAGAGTACAAAAGTGAACATGAATAACTGCCCCTTGCTTACCTGATATTGATATTTCACTATTTTAAGGAAAAACTTGGAATGCTGGGCTCCTTCTATCCCATACCACAAGCACCCTAAGGACCAGGTAATAGGAATACTTTCTCACTGATTCAGTGAATGCTGAACAGATCTGTTCAAAGTTAAGAGGACCAGCTGGAGTGATGGATGACACGCTGCTTCAGCAGAAACTACAGCTTGGTGGCTCATGGCATTCACTGAAGCAAGGTACAGAGGAAGAAGCTGAACTCCAGTATCAGCTACTGAGTACAAAGCAGATTTTTGTTGTCAGGAATTTCTCCTTCACCAGTACTTTGTATCTTGCCCAAACCAGTAAGAATCCCTGAAAGTCTACATGATAGCGTATCCTCTCCTTGGGAGAAAGGGAATATCCAGATTCAGCGTCCCAAAGTGTCTGGAGTAGGAAATAGTTCATGTGACTGAGATCAAAGTGCTTCTGAACATGCCCAGAAATGGAGATTTACATGGGCAATCTTCTGCTTTGAGAAGCTGTCTGTGGACTTTAAGACACTTTCGTGTTAGATCTGGGGTGCAGAGAGCTTTTTCCATACCTAGTTTGGCCTCAAGTAAGACATTTAAAAACTTGGGTACGAATGTAGAATGTAGGTGCTTCTTAAAATAACTTCATGTTTTCAAATCGGTAGATAGATCACTTGTATATATATATTTAAATGCACACAGATACAAATACCAAAATATATGTAGTTTGGACCCATTCGCACACAAGTATGTATATAATATTTAAGCATAGTGTGCATATATAATGATATAAAATATAAAATACATTATATCTATAAAAATGTTTAACTCCATTCAAAAAAGCCGGTACTGTCCCTTTTTCCAGATTTTGCAAAACTTCTGTTTTGTGTTTATTCTTCAACTAAAATAACTGTGAAGGGCTTCTGTTTGTAGTAAGAAAGCAAATCATTATTTACTTGGGAAGGGTTTGTTAGAGTTTTTTGGTACACCAACATTTAAAAGAAAATGTCCAAAAAAATGATGGAAGTCATTAAGTCTCTGATTTCTCCCAAACTCTTGTTTCATGAAAATGTTTTCACTATCATCTTTTTGAAAACTGTGTGGAAATTTGCATCATCTCTTGTGCAAAACCAACAATTAGGAGTACAACTGGTGCAGAAGAAAGGGACAGAAGTCATCTGCCCTTACCTTCAGATGCCTGCAAAATCTGCCACAAAATTTTGTACATAAGGGTGTCAAGGCCTTCACAGTGCCCTTCCTCCTCAAGAAGCCACGTACTTTTGTAGGTCTTCACAATAGGATGGTAGATCTGCTAGTATTTCAAAACCAGCTTCAAAATTATTCAAAAGGTGATATTCAAGATAATTGTGCCCAGTTGGGATCAGATTTTCAGAAGATGTCAGAAAAATCTCATCCTTTCTGGTATATTTTAATTAGGTCAGTGCTATTAGCATTCTGGCCCTGGGTTTTTTTGTCTTTGAGTTAGAAGAAACATAGAAATAGTAGCAACATCTTTCTCAGAGCTGTGTTATCACATGCAACAAATGTTTCATGATAATAAGAGCAGCTTTGTTGAAGTGAGCTGCATAAATTGACTGCACAGCCTTAGGTCTGGTGGCTTTTCTTTTGTAAGGAACTATTTATTTTCCGCGCTCACTTGATTATTTACTCCTACCATGTATTGCACATGGGAAACGTAGCCTCTGCTTACCAGAGACCTACCTACACTATTTCTAGTGCATCTGTAAACAATTCCCATTGCAGCTGAACTTTCAGTCACCAATAGCCTCAGTGATAGGACAACTGGGGACTTGGTTAATAAGGCTGCATGTAAAAGCTGGTCAGAGTACAGTTGCTGTGCTGCCCTCTGGACTGGTCCATCTTCCTTGACAAGAAAAAGTTTCTGCATCTCTTTTACTTTAGATTTTATTTCCGTATAGGAGGCAGTCAAGGTTGGTTTGCAATCAGTTTATGATAATACAAGGCAAAAAAAGTTCAGTACTTGGGTTATCACACATATTTGATCTAGCTAGCTACATGGCTTGGGGATACAATGTTGGATTAAATTCAAGTTCTATTGAAGTCAACGGGCAAACATCTGTCTTCATCAGAGCCTAGATGGACTGCAGTCTTTCAGTTTCAAAAAAATCGGGTATATTTTAGGTAATAAATAATTCAGTTTTTGCACCACAGATGGATGTTACATTTTGATTTATTTCTCCCTATCATATTTAAATATGTCTGCTTTGAACCACATGTGAAGACCTCCTATCTTTAAACCTAAATAAATTTAAAAAACCCAAATCTATCTCCAGCCTAGTTCAACTACAGTGAATTGAGAATATGGCAGGGGGTGGAAATTTTAAAACAGGGAATTAGGCTATATTGACTTTATTATTATTGCCCTTGAACATTTTTAACAGGTAACAGTGGCTTATAAAAAAGAAAATCTACGCTGCACATATAATCATAAAGAAAAGTAAATAAGCAGGCGTAGGTGATCTGTTTTAATGCATGAAGATATTTTTAATATATTGTATTGAGAGGCATAAACTGTTTTATCCAGGTTAATTTTCCTCTCATTTATTGGGTGCTGTTGGAAAAAACTTCATGGGCATTCAGGCTTCCCTAGATCCTGGTTATCATAAATAAAGGAAAGTTTGACCCTTAAATAAGTTATATTTTCAGGTTAGCAACCGCTCTGTTTTGCTTTCCCCCTTCTCATAAATCAATTATTGAGGTCTATTTAATTAAAAACAGATTAGAAATATTTTCATTGTTGTTTTTTAAACTTCCTTTGTACTGAAGTGCTTTGGAGTTAAAACACCAAGCACAAAAGTGCACAGCCAACCATGACTAACTCCATAAAGCAAATAACAAGCTGTTACGATAAAAAACGAAAGCCAGTGCCATTCATGTGGAATAATAGAAATCATGCCACCAAAACGCTTCAGACACGTCTCATCTACCAACATACATGCTTGCTCAGCTCATATCATGTCTCAGGAATGCAGTTACAAACAGAAAGGGACTTGCACGAGAGGTAAATACCCAGAGGGGAAGCCACATTTCCCTGTGCCTCGTCCTGACGGTACCTTACGGCTTCAGCACGAGGTTCATCAGCTGTGGGGAGGGAAAGGCAGAGCTAGCTGCTGCTCAGCACTTGCTTCTCTCCTTCCAGTCCTTCTGGAGATGTTCTCGGGGAGCTACACCAAATACAGGCACCAAACACTATTGCTCAGGGCAGGTAACTTGCTGTGTTTGAGCAGGAAGTCTGTGTGAACGACAGTCACTATCTGTTCCCACCAGTCACAGAATGATGTCCCCCCAAAGCACACAAAATCATCATGCAATGTGCTATCCAGGGCTCTGACATAGTCCCTGTCTCCACCATCATTAAAAATAACCTTCCAGCCTCTGCTGATTTTTCTTTGGGGTTGCAAAGGCCATTCTCACTTGGGCAAAGAAAATCGTACCTGCTTATGGGGTGCAGCTTAAAGTAGGGAAATGCTGGATGTTTCTGGGAGAGGGTAAATATATTTTACCAAGTGTATTTCTTTATTTACATAGTGTTTTGAAACAAACAAATGAAAAACCAACCCTCTGCCTATTAACTGCAAAACTATCCAGCTTAAAATTTTTACTGAACTCTCGCTGCAGGAAATGGGAAACTTTCTGCTGTTCCGTGGAGAACCGGAGAAGGCCAGAGAGATGAGAACAACAAGCAGCCACCCACCAATAAAATGCATGTAGTAAAGTACTGTCATGGAGGTCAAGGGCCTTGTGTACACTTGCGGAAGGATTCAGTTTCATTGTCATTTCAGGCCAAGGAGGAGGGGAATCTGTATTCCTGCAGTCAGCCATCCTGGCTACTCCCCTCCTGATTTTTAAAATCTGTTGTGGCTCAGCCCTTTCCTCGTGCTAAGAAGGAGAGACAGAAGAGGGAACAAGAGCTCCTGAGGTTCCTCTCTACTTATTATCCAAAGACTCTTTAAAAATGCTGGTGCTGAGGGCTAAATCTTTAAAGTACTGTGACTACGATTAGGTGAATTTATATCCTGGTATAATTCTCTGTTGTATTCAGTGAGGGCTATAGCTGAGGGTTAAATTCAGCTCCCCTGTAAACTGGGGGATGCTGGGACAGCTGGGAACAGAAATCTACACCCTCTTCTCCAGCTCTACAGCCCCAATGCAGCTGCAGTTCCCGTTCATTGGAACATCTGGTCTTTTGGAAATCAGTGCTACATGTGTCAATGCGAGAACAGAAACTTCCAGTGTGATGAGTTGTTGACAGGTCAGTGTGCAATTGCAGATGATAACTCAGATATACAATTAACCATGTGAATTCTCACCCTTCAAGTTGTATCAGATACCCCATTCACTTAGTGATGAGGCTTCTCCTGTGCAAGTTCTTCATTCACTGACCCCCAGAATGTGTCGAGAAGATCTTATGAGACAATACCTGAGGGTTCTATTTTCTCTTTAGTATAATTCCTCCTGATTAATGAGTGTTGTAGGTCCACAACTGATGACAATTTGTGTTCTAAGTCCTTAAGAAGCCAAACACAGTCTTCACCACAGTGCTCTCAGTAGTCTGCTAGACAGGCAGACTGTTGATCCTAAGCCTTGTTCCTTATTCCTAAGTGCAAGTTTGCACCTTAGATGCACATCTGTGAAATATGGCATTTGCTCATCTTTGAAAATGCTCTGAGATCCAGTATGAGAGGTGTGGGATGCATGATAAACAGGGAACTAAACTATTCATGGTGCTTTGCAAACAGAAGCTTGACAAAATCTCCATCTCAAAGATGGTATAATCTAAAAAATAAAAGAAATATTAACTGCTGTCAAGAAAGCAAACTCAACCCTTCTAAAATTAATAATATTAAAGACATATATAGATACTCTTCCAGTGTCCAACATTAGCTAATTAGTAAAACTAAATATGAAGGTTTCTTGGTTCCATAAGCACCTATTTACCAACTCTTATATAAATTGGGGAAGCAAAATCAGGAAAAAATCAGGCTGCCGAAGGAAACTAAAACATTTTTTTAGATCATTGGATTTAAGCTAGCCCCAGCAGTTTTCAGGTGCTGCCAGCTCAGGAACTAAGAGGAACAGCTGTGAACTAACAAGACCGAAGATCATAGACCAGCCCACCAGCTGCTGCAACATCTCTGTTCTTCGGAGGTTGCTAGCGATAATGCTAAACTATGTTTAAAGTGCATTTCTGTATATATGTGTGTAAATACTACCAGATTTTGTTTGAGAAGCTTCTCATGTGTGATATGCAGGTGAACAGACTGAGACCTCTTCACTGAGACAGGAGCCTTGGAGTGACTTAATGACACCGAAATGATATTACAGCATTTAGGTGAGTTGATGAGCTCCATACTGAGGTCTCTGAGATCCCATCTGTGCCTGTTGGGAGTAGGAACTCTTTTGTCAGATTTATGCCAGGAAAAGCTTTGTCTTACCTTGATTGTACTTTACCTCAGCCTGCAAAGAACTTTCTGGCTTGTGATTACACCAATTATTAGTCATTCCCATGCTTGGAAAACAGTTAGGAATCATGCTAATATGTCACCTCTCCCACGCAATCTTGCTCTTAGGACAAGAGTTGTCAAGAAATGGGTTTGACTCTTCCTTTTGTTCTTGTTCTCCATGGGAGGGGACAGTTACGCCACTTCTATTCTGCATACTGACAGGTACTCCCAAAGCACAGACTGAGCCTATTTCTCAGCTTTCTGAGCTGACTACTGAGGATAAGGAACAGTAGAATTTCTGCTTCCATTGCCAGTTAGGCAGGTAACATATCCCTGAGAAACCTGGTCTGCAAGAGGTAGTGCTAGGTTAACAGTTGGACTCGATGATCTTAAAGGTCTTTTCCAACCCAAACTGTTCTATTATGTTTGTATGCTGCTGTCTGAATAACCTGAGTCTGCCAGGTGCCAAATGCCTCTGGAAATTGCCCAGTTCTGTGGGAACTGAAAGACTTGGCTTTTTCCTGACTCTTTTATCGAGTCAGACCCTAGAAAACAGCAAATTTTTAGAACAAAGGCTCCTCATCTGCTGGGACGAGAGTGAATTATACCCATGAGAAACATGAAGTAGCAAAAAACGACTACAAATTTTTAGTAATCACTGATTCTGTAAGAGCAAGATGCATGCTACCCTGAAGACTGTTCCAGAGGTGAATCAATGCCACCGTATCATGCACCATTTCCTTGCATTGCTGTTTTGTCTTCTTTCCTGTGTGAGTCATTTGGTTCAAATGCTTCTAAAATCCTGTGTAATGTTGTCGTGACTGTTATGCAGTTGGTAGAAGCCTTATGTGTTTATTGTATTAGGTTTACATCAAATAAAATATCGTATTTTGGATAAATAAATGACTTAAATGCCAGAATGACTGGTCTAACATGGTAAGTTTGTAGAAGGTGGTGGCATGGGAAACGTAGGTTGAACCTTGGCATTGGTGTGGTAGTCAGTCATTTGTTAGTTTGCAATTCGGGGGGTGGGGGTGGGATTTGTTTGGGTTTTCTTTTGTTGGTTTGCAGTTTTTGTTTGTTTTGGTTTTTTTTTTTTTGGTTTTTTGTTTGTTTGTTTTTCCACTTAATTCTCTTAGTTGTCTACCTGTGAATGATAAAGAAAGAGACGACACTGTCATTGTACACATGAACTGATGTGGTTTTACTGCATTTGGCCACACACTTAAAATAAATATGCTGGTAAAGAGCAGCCACAGGTCTTATCTCTGCTGCCACTCTTTTCACAAAAGAACAATCTTTTTATCAACAGTTTTCCATCCTCAGCTTGGTACCATTGCAGTCCTACCTTTTGCTCTTGGTCCGAATGCAGAGATCAAAAACGCTCAGTCAATGCAAACGGTGGGCTGATACAACACACATAATGTGGTGTAGATGTGCTTCACACAACAGAGAGCAGAATTGAAGGGGAAAATGTTGCTTGGAGGCAAGACGCCTCTTCGATTATGCCAAGGAAAATCAAATACCATACCTGCTTTTGTCCTGGAGTATATCGAGACTGATCATAACTAACATCTGTTCATGTTAAGCAAATACTCGTCATGATTTAAACTTCAGTTTGCATACAACTCTGAGTAGTGCACCTTAAAGTCATACATATTCATATAGAATGAAGAATGCATAATGTCTGCATAAAAAGGTAAGCTGTATGACTATATATGAAGACAACAACTACAATTCTCACAGCACTGTCATTGGTTAATTTTAAAATATTCAAGCATTATTTAAAAAACAGTAAGCTGAACTTAAAACTACACTATGAAAAAATTGTATAACTGAACCAATGCTGACTTGTTTTTCCTCAATATTAATCAATTTTAAAGTTTCCCCCTTTTATTTTTAAATGTTTTTTGTTAATTAGTTGTTATTTTAACCTCCAGTAACATGATCAGACTTCTTCCGCCTCTGGGCAATTGAGTAATGCTCTGATCTCAGGTTCTAAGGGAAATGTCCAATTTTATTTTTTTCCACAGTTGAATAAACAGTACCATGTATACTATCTCTTGTGTTAGAATAGTGTTGTCTTCACATAAGACCCAAATAATGGTATTAGTCATTCATTTCCTTGTACACATACACCCTATTGCGTGTTGACAGGTTTATAGGGATGCAGTGGCAGCCGTGGGTGCTGGGAAGCTCCTAGACGACAGCCTTTGAATCCTTGCAGTCCTGAGCAATGGTGCCTGAGTTAGTCTGTTTATTGTCTGCTTTCTCTCCCAGATGCTTGACTTGTCTGAAAGATTAATATATTAACAAGAGTGGTGAGGTCCAGGGTTGCACATCTTTAAGACATGTTTATTAGCAGATGGCACATGAGATTCAAAGGTCACTGTGGAAGGTAACATTTTAAAGTGAAACAACAATATTTATGTTCAAATACTATGCTGATGAGATCATATGGAAAAATGTTTCTGATTAAATTAGTTTATAAATAGCCATGATATATGTATTGAAAATTCCAAACACCACTTTTAGTCTTCTTTCTCTTATTCTATTACTTCCTAATTTATTTGGTAACACAAGACTACCTTCTTACATAAACAGACTAGCAGCTGGAAAAAAAACCTATACTGGACAGACAATCCCACTTTCTTAAATAATTGAAAATCCAGTGTGAAAACTGGTTCTATTGTCTACTACTTAAAGCAAATATTCCATGTAAGAGTTTTTTAAGACCTGAAAGAAATTTTAACTTTTAAACTCGGTGGGGTAAAATTAATCTTGCAGACATAAGGACTTCCTGGCAGACAGTTATCCTTATTTACAGGCAATATCATGTGCTACAACACATTTGACAAAAATGATGTTATGCTACTTACACAGAGCCCATACAATGAAAAGAAAATCCTTTTCTTTAAGATTGCCATAGGAGGACTGTCTGTCTCATAGCTCATTAGTAAACATTATCAGTAATGCTAAACCTGAAATCTTATTTATCCTCTCAAATTGTCACAAACTCCAGAGGAAATATTTTCACACAGGTTTAAAAGGGCAACTGAGCACTTAATTAACATTTCTTATCTACCGCACCACACAGGCATTAAAATGCAGAAGATTTAAATGGCACTTACTTTTCATGTGCTCCGTTTTCAACTTTCATAGCCCCTTCCACTGGATCCAGTCCTTGTTCTGAAAACTGTTTCAAGGCACTTAACGCTGCCTAAACAAAAAATGAGTCGTCAAAAAAAACCACTGACATAACTGTATTTACACCAAATGAAGGTGTATATTTTGACACTGTAGATTTAAATAATTTCCTATATTTTTAAGCCATTTAGGCTACAGAGCTAACAGAGCAGGTACATAACAGCTTCATGATAAACAGCTGTGCTTGCGCATGGGTTTGAGGATGTTTTCTTCTTCTTCCCTCTGGGTACATATGAATGACTTCCATTTGTGTTAATGCAAGATTCATCACCATCAAGAAGAACATGATGTACTTTTAGGATTTTTGCCCCTCTCTCCAGCTTCTCCATGCGCCTTCCCAGAGCCCATGATTTCTGGAGCTCCTGTGGACAAATTCTTGTCTTGTAGTTGATTGCAGAAGGTGTGAGCAACAGGAAGAGGGTCAGCAGGACACTGCCAGGACTCCAAGGTAGCAGACTGATGTCTTATACATAGCTAGTGAAGTGCACTAAACAGGGTGTGCCAATATGGGATGATTATCAGCAACAGAAGAATGATCCATTTTCAGCTGACATTTTTCTGTGCAAGAGCATTCTTTATTGACCAGCTTCTCCCATATCTTCATGAGTCCTCCTTTAGGACTCAAAATTGTTCTTCTCTCATCCTTAACTGCTTTGGTGAAATACAAATAATTTTTTGTAATTACTAATAATTTATCAAATGTTGATTATGAAACTCTTACAGACCATGTCGCTGACTTTTAAAACACATCCAGCACAATAAAACAGCTGAGGTCAGCTCTGTCTTGAAGGTGAAATTAAAGCAGGACTGAAAAACTGATTTTTCTCTTTAATCATTCCCACCTAACACGCATTTGGAACTAATCGCAGAAGGAAACAAGGTAAATTTTCACAGACACTGTCATCTAAGGTAACATCTCAAACACTGGAATTGACTGCAGGCCCTATAGCACTTTTCTTTATAGTGAGGTAACAAATGCTTTTTAGAAAATTGGAAGTTGCTCTCTTCTTAATTGCTGGGACAGAAAGAATCCATGTCTCCATCTTCATTCCCCATTCCTTTTAGAGAGCAGGGACTCCATCGGGAACAGGAGCTGCTATTGTAATGAAGTACTAGATACGCTTTTGTACTAATTCTTTGTCTGGATTCTCTCAACAGCTCCTTCCTTTGAAAGGTATGTTTATACGACTTAAATATTATTAGACATTGTGTATTTTGGTGAGATGAATAGCAGCACAAAAATTGCTAGGCTGCCCTGAAGTAAAAATCCCCAGATTTGTCTATAGTAATGAGTGGCTGCTAATGCTTCAGAAGGCTGTACAAGATGCTCCCAAGCATAATGCATAAAGATGGAATCTTTCTAGTCTGCAAAGTTTTAGAGTTTTTGCCCAAGCAAACAAACAACAAGCTAAATATTTTACAAAATGTCTTGGTAAATCTCAGATTATCACTGTTACTTACCCATCCACTCAACCTTTACCATGTGTTCTGGTCTGACAGCTAACCTGCCCTCTGCTTGCTGCTTCTTCTCATCCGTTGATGTAATTTTCCCCTTCATCTTAAAATCTTTTTATTCTTTCTCCAATGCTATGACTAAGGGCTGAGCCTCAGGTTCACCTCAGTAATTACTTCTTCCATAGCAGGATCTTTCAATTTTATTATCCATTGAGTTCCCCAGTGAATTTATTCTCCGTTTCCTAATTTATTCTGGTTTTCTTGACATTTTGATATATTTGTATTTTTTATAAGGCAGCTCTTTCTCTACCACCTCACAGTGTCCCTTGTAGTTTTAGACATGCATTCTCAACTCCTATAAGCTCTAATCACCATCTGCCTTTCCATCCTCTATCTTGACCACTGAGCAAAACCACTGTTTGTTCAACCGAGATAACTTTTCCCAATGGCAACAAAGGTTTTCATCCACCCTCCTCTAAACTTCTCTGTTTCTTCCAGTAACCTGACACATTTCTTCATTACAATTTCTCTCTTCTCCTCCTCTCTCTGGGGTCCTTTTCATCACAATGCAAGCACTACTCACCATGTGATGAAGGGGAGCAATTTTGGCTCCTGTGCTGCCTTGCACAGGACTGCTTCTGTATTGTACTTTAGGTGGCTATGGATTAGCAACACAATAATCTGCTGTCCTCTCATGTCAATTTTTGATGATGCGTATTAGCAAAACAATAAGAATCTCCTTTCTCCTTAAGTATGGCGATTCAAAAACCATTACTAGGTAACCCTGTAAGGAGAGAAGGAAGCTGAGACACATGCTCCTCCTACAAAGTTTAATTGGTGTCTCATCTGCTTTTGAACCCATCTTGTTGACCTTTTTATATCCATTCTTAGCTTCTAGGTCTGATGTGTGTATTGCAAACTTATTGTGGCAGAACTATTGGTTCAGGCTATTTGTACAGTGGTTTGGATGAACGGGCCCTGATCATTGTTGGTAAGAAATAGAGCCAAGTAATGTTTCATTCAAGATTAGTTCGCAGGTTGATCATATGATATGCAGAAAGTCTGATCTTGATCAGTGGTCACTGAAATCCCCAAATCATCCGAGATTAATTAGACCAACTTAAACTTCCTAGTTCCTTTCTAGAATTGCTCTGAATATGATTACATCTTTTACTTACTACTGTCTTAGTCATAGAACTGGCTATTACAAGGCGTAACACATCAGTTACAGAGCAGCTTTCAAGGGTTGCTCTTCAGAAAAGCTGCTTTGGAACTTTCTGGAGGAATATTAGCCATGGGAGGAATATCAATCTCCATAGAAACAGATCATGAGGGCATCTCTCCTCTTCTAACAGCCAGGGAAGAAGTACTACAATATAAAATAATGAACTCTTTGCCTGTAAGCATGGATCATTACTATATGTGTGTCAAGGAAATAAATATGGAATAGTTAAAGGAAACATACAAAATTAAGGTAAGATTCAAGGTGTTTTAAGATAAGCACGTTGAATACAAACACAACATCCAATCCTCATGCCTGTAACATGGTGCAGTCTATTTCTCCATCTCATCCTTCTTCAATCCATGCCCTTCCCAAACTGAAATGTGATATAGAAGATAGATCTCAGATCTATTGCATTTCTGAAGTCAAATGTCAGAGGGGAGAAGAAGCAGGAAAGCAGCCCTGTAACTGTATCCTCCATCTTCCAAGTAGAGGTGTCAGGTGTTTGTGGGTGGAAGCCTTACTACATATACCCCAACTTTTGCAACAACATTTCAGTTGTGGGAAAGTTTCCTTCCTTGTTAAAATGTCTATTCATGGATGTAACTGAAGGGCAGCAGAGGAATGGTAGAGAGAAGCCTTGCAGTGTTTTAGAAACTCCCCCTTTTCTTTCTCCCATAGCTTGCTTACATTTAGAAGCATCAGCAAAGCTGAGAGACGCTGGTAAGTAAACAATACTTTGGACCTTAACAGATGTCCTTAATGTTTCTTTTCTCCCTGTCATGCCCCTAGACAGACATGAAGATGTCGGGTTCAGGAAGGAAGCTGACAGCTGAGATGCTGTGACCTGAATAGTCAGTAGAGTGACACAGAACCCAGGTAATATGCAGCAAAGAAGAGTTACAAGCTGTGACGGATGCACTAGACTCACACCCCCCCCAGCCAAACCAGCAGCAGTTTGTTACAGACTCATCTGCGACACAAGCAGACACCGGGCTAATTTAATCCATGATTCAATTCTATTAGTCCCAACAGATTTACACCACTTGGCTTAAATATAACTGGTAAATGGCAGATAACTTAGTTTAAATGAAAAGGAAAGAAAAGAATGGAACATTTGACAGTGAATCTGGTGAACAATTTCCTCTTTTAAAGGCTCAACACTTCCTTCCATTGATATTTTTCTTACAAGAGAGCATCTGCACAGATACAGAGAAATTTTTCACTCCCCCAGAAGATTTTACAACTGTTTTGTGAGTGAAGCCCCATAGGTTACAGAACAGATGTCCTTACACATTTCTTGTATCACTTGTTTTCTGTGTAGCTACAACAGCGCCAAAAATACGATGCCAACAGGATGCACCGCGCTGTTAGCTGTTTGTCTTGGCTGCCATTTCCATCATTAGTATGTATGTGTATCAGGATGGAGATGGATGTTTCCAGTAATTTTTTAGCTTTCCTCAAGTCAATCGGCAATTAATAAATAGCACTGAAACTTGCAAATATTCTTCCTGTTCCTCACTCTGGGGATTAAGCATCTTATAATGACAGTATAGTAAAACTAGATCATTCTTTTAGCAAGAACAGCAGGCAGGCACTACGCTAGCTCATGTGCACTTAAGAACCACATCCTCATGATAAAATTTTCACATGTTTGTTTTAGCACAGTATGTAGTTTGTGTTTTTCCTCTTAAATCTATATTGCATTTTAGACTGTTCCATAAAACCAAACACTGTAAAAGTTTCTTGTTCTCTGTGTTCCTTCCAGTTGACTTTACCAAGGAGGTCTGAGACAATCATAATAAATGCACTGCTTGATACTGTTAGTTTACTGGTGAAATGTCTCACAACATCAGTTTTCTAAGTACATAAAAAAGCATATTCAGCTTGGCCTTAATCAATGTTTTCTTTAGACATAAAAAAATATGGGCAGAAACAGTTACGTTGCAAAAAATAGATTAAGTCAGAGTGCAGGGTATGTCATGAAGGACAAGATTTTATTGTCTTTGGTAGCTGGGTCTTAGTTCTAGACTGAGTTTGCAGAGTCAAGTGACTCATTGTGGTCATACCACCTGTAGCTACGTGCCACGTACATGAACAAGTCTCAGGCTGTGCCCGAGTTTAGGCTTGAGAAAATGCTTGCATGCCAGGTTAAAATGATAGACAGATCTAACTCTTGTCCTTGATTTCACTTGCAAGCCAGAGTTAGACAACAGAGCTAGACAACAGCAGAGTTAATGCATGCACAAAACTTGTAGCAAGCATATTTACAAACAATCAATTTTCATCTGTTTTCTAAGCCAAGAGAAAAAAAAGCCATCTAAAGCAGAGAGGTTCTTCCCTTCTCCCTGACAGTTGAGGCCTCAAAAGGCAATATCATCCGTGCAATAACACTGCAGCAAAGCTGTCTGCATCAGTAATGAGATGCATTACATGACTTTTTAATATGTGGATTTAAATTTCACATTTAAAAATCTGTCAAAAATACCCCAACGATATCACAGCTGCAGAGGTGAGTTTGAGGATGCCGTGTCACAAAGCTAAGCAACTATTTAGATTTGTATGTATTTAAAATTATTGTTCTTGGTGACTGTTTTTACTTTCTCTTGCTGAAGAATTTTTTGATGAAGCTTTCACCTGGCTTTAACTTGTCTGCACCTAAAATTGTGTGCATACAGAAATGCACAAAGGGAAGACATATTTGCTTGTGTAGACTTATGTACATACATACAAAGCAGCTAAAATTTGACTCTTTAAAATATCCATGTAATTCTGTTAGATTTACCAGTTTGGCCACACATATGTTAAACAAAAACTGCGTGATGGGTATTGCAAATGAATCCCTTTTCCCCACAGCTTTTGTTGTAAATTAATTTACTTCATCACAAGCTATAACTTCTGCTAGGAGTTTTCTCCGCTTTCCTCCCAACGTGCTATTGTCCCCAGTTGATTAGATTTCATGTGAACCAATGTTAACATCTGTTTAGAAATTAAATTCAGAAAGGCTTTTCACACTGCACAATGTAAACATTAATTAAATGACTTTAAGCCCTTTCCTCACACAGTTTATGATATGCATGAAAAACACAGGGTTATAATCTGATTAACTCATGTAGTTTACATGGAAACAACATTTTCCTAACTGATTAATCTCTGCACAAAGGCACAGTCACCTGATAGGCACTACAATTAAGGCTACTGATTGCAGCTGTCAAGAAAAGGAGCTTGGAGGTAGAAGGAGTCCAGCATCTTCAAACAAAGAATGATGATTCACAGATATAGCTTAGAACAAGTCTCATGTAGTAGTTACTGCTACCCCCAGGCAACTCATGCAGCCAGCATTTAAATGACACACAATCCACGTACAGCCTGACCTTGCCAGCTTTCTGGAGATAATCCTAAAGTAAGGATTAACTGTTCTTGAACAATTTTTCCAATATATTAAGCAGAGCTTCTATGAACAACAGCATAAATGTCACCTTCTTCCACCTAGCTTTATTGGACACAAGACCATGCCTTTCAATATTTCAAGTGTATGGAGTAAAAGACACTACTAAACATGGAATTTTGTTTCTGTATGTTTTCTCTTCAACAGTCTACTCAGCTAGACTGCTTGAGGTAACAGTAGAGATGGTCAATTAGGTATGGCTTATTTTAGCATGGGAACCACCACACTAGAAAGCTGACTGCCATTCTTGGCACTGTGCAGTAATTCCAGGTGTAATTAATGTCAAAACGTTATCTCAAAGCCCAAGAAAAAGCTGCATGATCATCTGAGGTGAGACAGTTCTATTGCTTTAATGGTGATTCAAGAGTTTCTAGCCACAAAGAGAGAAAACCACGCTGAAAAGCACCTAATTATAAAAACAATTAAAAGGTACGCTTTCGTATGAAAAGTATTTGATAAATAATAATGAACGTCAAACTTAACAAACTTAACACCAATGTAAGAGATTAATCCAGTGTGGAGAGGCTAGTCTGGCTGCCAAGTTCATACTGCGTTCTTACTGGTGGATGAGAATAAAAGAAGAAAAGATTGCAAAGAGATCTGTACGGGACTCAGAGAAGAAACATTCTTAAATCCGTATCTTCTCAGACTCCTCCCTCTTTACATATTCTTAACTGTGAGGAGCAACATTGTCAGGTGTTACCGAAATGCTAACCCTTGCCTCTGTGGCAATCTATGCTGGAAACCAGTAAGTTGGCACTTCTTCATGAATGTCTTGAAAGAGCTTTCAGGTTCAATGCCAGTATCTACTGAGGCGTGTCTGTGTCCTCTAACAGCAAGTGAGGTGTGAAGGTTTGGCCCCAGTATCAGTAATTAAAACAAGTCCTAGTCAAGCCTCTTTTGTCAGGTAATTTCAGTACCTTTCCAGTGTATACTCTTTAGTCTTTACTGGTTCTGGTCTACAAACTCAGAAGTTGTTTTAAAGTAAATCTATTTTTAAATTCAAAATTTCATAGTTTTTCTTCAATTGTTACAACTGAAAGAATTATGCATCTTCACATCTTACCAACAGAAAAATATTTTAAAATCAAATTTTCAAGTGTTTACACTAAGTATATACAACAGAAATTCACCAGTCAGCAATTACTCTTCAGATCAATCATCTCGCTTCTAATTTGATGTGCTCAGACAAAAGCTACTTAACAGTAACTTTCAGAAGGAGGTAGACATTTAAGTAATATAGGTGCTTTCAATAATCAGAGACTTCCAAATGAGAGCATTTAGATGGCTAATTATTATAAGGGTAGGTAGAGGTTTAAATCATGCAACTGAGACAACACTCAAGCATGGCTGAGAAGTTGCAGACAAAAGTTATGGGTGACTTTAAGAAACGTGGCTTTAAACCTAAAACTGAAAACAGCACAATGTATATCCTCAGGCAAAATCCTGCACCAGCAGGGAAGAAAGGCCATGAATCACTGTCTCTTTCATCACTGATGGCTGGAAAATATCCTTGTCAGCTGTGTTCTCAGAACAATTTGATTTATTTATTTATTTATTTATAGGCATTTTGCCCATTGCTGCCATAGGTTTGCAAGTCCACTGTCTTTAACCCTATCCGTATTGCAGGAGATTTTGACCTCTTGATTTTAAATAAGTGGATTGAGGTTCTTGGCTGTGCAAGAGTTCATAGTGACTTCTAAAAGATACCGCAATAGACAATCCTCTTCATTTGTGTGGCCTCCACAGTTCCATCCTGTTTTTAACCTCCCTACCACAGCCTTCACTACATAGCTTGCAGCAAATAAATGAGGCAAAGACCCATATTGTGAGTAGTGTAAATGTAGCCAGAACTGTTTTAACAAAATCAAAGAGCTCTAAGCTGAGCTATATTTAAACAATACTTAAGCATTGATTCTGTTATTTAAGTGGTTTTCTTAGGCAACCGCTCATGCAGAGTGGTCAAAAAATGGATATTAAAAGATTTTTTGACTTCAGCAATTTTTAAATGAAAAAAATTTTGTTCTCTCATACCAAGATCATACCTTAGATTTTAAGTGCATGTCGGTCTAAACATAGTGAGTTTAAACCTTGGTTTGAAGAGAAAAGCAATAGATTACACTTAATGCAAAGGACGGCCCATTGGCTTCTTCAAGCAGCACATTGTAGCTGGAGCAATGGAGGAGTTTAGGTAGGGCTGCAGATTCTTGTATCACAACATTTGTAATGAAGCCCATGTACTCATACCTCTGCTTCCCTGTAACTCTGCTCCTGTGGCCCACATATCAACATTTGGAGAAGGATACTTCCACCAGAGCACTAACAACCAATCCCCCTCTTAATTTTCCAAGTCTCATTTTACAAGCATGAGTGTACATCCAATGAAGTACTAAATCCAGATTGACAGCTAAAAGCATTATATTTAGCATATATGGCATATAATTAGAAATCTGAGTGTTTCCAAAAGGCAAAAATTTTTTATTCTGATCTCAGGGTATTTTTACACTGCATTAACCAGCATTTTTCTCCTAACTGAAGTTGATTTAAGTGAGATCAGAGTCAGGCCCAAGAGCTAAAAGCCAAACTTCTCATCTGAAGTAGTTCATAATGTAATTTTGCCCTTGCTAACTGTTGATGGCTTGTCCTCATCCCATTTTAACCTACAACCATCAGCTCCTTTAATGGAAGTGTCTATAAAGATCTTCTCTAAAATATGCTTTTCCAGCACACTTAATGTCTTTTAATGTCTTTCCAATTAAATCCAGATGTGAAAAGCTTAAGGAACAGTTCTCAGGACTGAAAAAGATGACATAAATCTTGCAGCTGACAGAGATCCCACTGAGCTCAGTTGGGGAAACTCACAGAGGACTTCTTGTGGGCCAGAAAAGCTGCTGGGTATAAAGACAGATGTGTATACTCCTATTAAAAAAATTTAAATAAAAACTGACTCCTACAATGAGGTATCCACAATTATCAGGGACATTACTAACTCAATCCCTCAATGTGCTGAGCACATCCTGTGTGGTACAGATTTCCATCGTCTTTTGGGGAAGTTTATCAGAGTTGAAGGAGGTCACATCTGTTTGGGAAAGAGCCCTTCACCTTTCAGGATTGTAGCTCTTAAACCAGTGTAGGGGCAGATTCTGGAAAACACTGTCTGTCTCAGTCACGTACCACTATCAAAAGGCAGATAATGTACTTGGCAAAGTGAGACTCTGAATTTCTGCCCTCCCTCCTTTACCTCCTACATAATCAGGTTAGCAAATTAAACTGTGGTTTCATTATAGGAGAATCCCCTAATGTGCTAGTGATTATAAATTCTTACCAATCTAATGGGAAACTGGGTATTCCTAGTAGCTGACTACCACTGCTGGACAAGTGCTGTTTGTGCAGCTGCCAATTTGAGGTTTGTTTTGCTATAATCACTTGTACACTCTCAATTTTTTTTTTTTTTAATTTTATTTTTTATTTTAACAACAGTAGATCATCTTATTTTGCTCCTTCCAAACTGTTTGTAAACATGGGCTCAGCTCAAGCCACATCTTTCAGAGAGACAGGAAACAACCCCCCACACAGCCTGTGTTAACGAAAGTTCCTAGAAAACTGCCCAGCACTAACAGCTTTAATTCTTTCCTACTCTTCTGCTACTTATGTGCTTATTTTTGAAACTGGTAAATTATCCAGACAGATCAATGATTTTTAAAGAGCAACATCCTCATGAGACACCAGAAAGAAAAAAGGAAAAATGTTCCAGGACTGAAGAAAAGCCCATTTCTAACAAGATGAAGTCTGAATCCACGTTCATTAGTGGCAGAAAATTCAGTAGAGATGTTTTGGATACTGTCAGTTTCATTTTTTTAATGCCCATAAAAAGGTTTTAGCGCAGTTTTGGTGTCATGAGTGAATATACAGAAACATGAAAGTAGATGCCTGAATTAAAAGACAATCTCACATTACTCAAGTGTGACAATAAGTGATCAAATACGGGATTTGGACAACACTGCAGGCCTAACACTGAAAGCAGTAGGCTCCTAAACATGCACAAGAGCTCTTGAAGATAAAATTCCTTTGGTTCTCAACTTGCTTCATTTTCCACAATGGCTAGCACTTTTCAGGCTATCACTCCTACAGGGCTGAAGACTGGATCTGACTCCCACCAAAATCAATGCTTCATGACCATCACTCAGGAGACACGAGGAATGCCCTTCCCTTGGAATGAGCCGCCGTCTCCACAAGGATTCCACTCTTGGCTAGCTCAGGGAATGAGCTCAAATCTCCTGTGCTTTGCTGCCAGGGACCACCAGGCCAGCTCTGATTTATAGCTTTTTCTTTGCAGTTTTATGATACAAGAATGTTCACTTGTAATTACAAGAGCATTTTGTTGGCTCTCTGCCTTCACTTGGGTATGCACAACACCATATCCTTCATTCCAGCCTTTTTATGTCAAGACCCAAAATTTGAGAAGAAAAGTACATCCGAAGTATTATGAAGATGCTGCAGATCCTGATACTCCTCAAAGAGGGGACTCATCCATATTTGCTATGGGGGACATATGACCTGTTGGATAGGACACTGAACTAGAAGTCAGGAGGAGACCTGATCAAATCTCTTTCCCAGAAAAACAGTAAATCAAGAAACAGACCTTTTTATGAGAATACGTCAGTTTTGAGAAAATATTTTCTAGGTCCAGGATGGACTCCCCAGTCAAAATACCACAGACAAGTGTCATCCATGACCATTGGGTTAATGACTATGCTTGCACTGGCACATTCATAGTTGCTTGTTCTTCTGCATGAAAAAAATTCAAGAGGTCTCTAGTTCATTTCAAAGTGACTGAAAATACTTGACCTCTTGATGTGCTTTGAAGGATAAAAAAAAATTTGTTTCATTCAAAAGACAGTGACTCTGCCACTAACCTGCTGTGTGACCTTAAAGAACCACTTTAGCTCAGTATTATTCAGACATTTACTTTGCTTCTGACTTTGAGACCATCAAGTAGTGCATTTCTATCACCTGTGGTGTGTAAATTTGATTTTGTCATTCTCGGTTGAGGTATACACTTCTTCAGAGGAAATTCCAGGTATTTTAGATACCATTTAATAGTTAACTGTCAAACAATTTCCACGTCTTTTAAACAAAGAATACTTCTGTGCTAGCTTAATTTATAGAGCCATATATGTCCCATTTAAAGTGGCTGTGATTAAGCAGAAACACTAAGCTTAGATTTTTCTACTAAATGAGAAAAGTTTAAAACCAATAAACTGTATCTAGGGTTTTAGCTGGGAGATGAAATAAAGGGCACATTTGTTCCTGGTCACTGAATTTTTAACCTGGGTTTGTTGCTCCTGCTGTTAAGCTCCTATACATTCCTTACTAGCCCATAGCACCCAGCACTCCCAGCTCTCAGTGTTGGGAATTAGAGGTGAATTGCAAAATAAAACCACTTTTTGGGGAGAAGTAGTGTATGGCAAGTGTTAGATATTCTGACAGAAGGTGGGAGCTGAAAAGGTTAATATTTAAAAAGAGGACTTCTTCCACAGATTTTTCTTTTTTTAATTTTAGATTAGATGTATAAATTCTAACTTAGCATTTGGATCTGAGGATTCTGACGATATCTGGAAGATGCTGTTGAATCTGGTGGATAAAATGCAAGCTATACTTTGTCTAGCCCTTTAGGAGAGGAGAGGAGCGGTTGAGCCTTATATTTGGACTCAGCTTTCCGTCTCAGGTATGAGAAAACCTTTCAAGTGTCTCAAAGTTTGCGTTTATTATACAGCAAGGAGGAAAGAAAACACCCTGGTATTCCAACAGCAAAAGAAAGTTAAAGAAAGCTATACTATCTCTGTCCCCTCTATCCCTTTTCAAGTTTATATTGTTTGCTCGGGTTTTTTTAAGTAAAATATTTTAACCTGTCTTTTTGCAACACAGGAGTAGTATCATGACTTCATTACTTCTCCTTCTACCTCAAAATCCTGTGAGGGTATTTGAATATTTCCTAAAGGTGAATTAAAAAACTAATCTGCTGTCAGTTTCTCATCACTCCAGTGATCAAGCTAAATGACAGTATTGCAGAATACTTTGGTAATACGTATTTTTCCCCTGCCTAGTCCAGTGCTGCTGTTTTACACACAAATTCAACCATTTCTTTAGCAAATGCATCATCTTGAAGTGAAGAATTAGTCTTCACCTAAAATCCATACCAGCTACCCTGCTATTCATTTTGTGAAGTGGCAAATGTACTTTTTATTGGATTATTTTAATATTTTCCGCTGCTTGCAGCTCCACTTTTTAGTGGAAAGGCCAAATCTACCCTAGATTCAGCTTCTACTACCATTTGTATGTTGATTCAAGTAGGAACTGGATGTGTGCTCCTGGATTTGCCCTACAGTCATTAACTCTGGCTGCTACTGCATTACAAGTAGAAATATAAAAAGAATACTAATGATGTGGGATGGAGCAGGCACCAGGAATGCTGTCCTACACGCTTCACTGGTACGAAGGGTATACCTCAGGTACCATGTACCTCAAAAAGGGCTTAAAGGAAGACGTTAACAAGCAGGAACCAGATTTCCTCAAGAACTTTGACTTCTTAAATTCAGGAACCTCTCCAACTGGCAGCTCATCAATGCAGATTAGACACTCCTTGACTCTGATTAAAAGAGCTCTTCAACGATCGACCTGCTTTTCCTCCACTTACAGTTACAGTCAAAAATATAGATATATGTCCAGCAACTTTACTGAACAGCTGGCTTTTAGTCTGGAAGATCTGCTAACGGCTATTTTATCATTTCATCCTAGCATGTATTATTAAATTCCATTAACCACAGCTGTCAAAAAGAGCTTATTCAAAACTTTGCTAGTTACAAAATAACCTGTCAGGGTTAGATTCAATAAAGAATTCAGGTGCTTACAAATTAGGCACCGTAAGAGTGAAGTTTTAAACAGCACATCCCTGGAACAAAATCAAAGGTCTGAAGTTAAGTACTCGGTTTCTTCATTCAGTGTTAAGAGGAGAGCCAGGTTTCTCTGAAGAATGACCCGAGAAAGCTATAATACATGCTGAGTATGGAGCTACCTGCAGGCAATGAGGTATACCAAGCCCAGAGGTGAACTCCTGCTCCTCTCTGGAGTTAGGGCAACAAAGGTGATTAAGGGAGTGGAGCATCCCCCTTATGAGGAAAGGCTGAGGGAGCTGGGTCTCTTTAGCTTGGAGCAGAGGAGACTGAGGGGTGATCTTATTAATGTTTACAAATATATAAAGGGTGAGTGTCATGAGGATGGAGCCAGGGTCTTCTCGATGACAATCAACGGTAGGACAAGGGGCAATGGGTTCAAACTGGAACACAAGAGGTTCCACTCAAATTTGAGAAGAAACTTCTTCTCAGTAAGGGTGACAGAACACTGGAACAGGCTGCCCAGGGGGTTGTGGAGTCTCCTACTCTGGAGACATTCAAAACCTGTCTGGATGTCTTCCTGTGTAACCTCATCTAAGTGTTACTGCTCCGGCATGGGGATTGGACTAGAGGATCTTTCAAGGTCCCTTCCAATCGCTGCCATTCTGTGATTCTGTTCAGCTGCAAAGCCAGGGCCTCCTGCAGAGGACCTGGCAGCTTGGTCAGCAAGTATACACAGACGCACAAGCTGTCTCCTCGAGGCAGCTGGCTCTTCCAGCTCTTCAACAAGCCTGAGGAGAGCTCACTGTTTTCACAGAGAAGACGACCACGAGTGAAGAGGTTGGAGGCAAGACTCCCCTTTTTGTCAATGGCAAGGATGTGAGAATGCTTGTCCAGGGTACAAGAGATACAGATTTTAGATTTCTTAGCTTTAAGACAACAAACCACCTCCTAGTTGACAATCTAACCCTCAGGGTAAGTGATAGGGATGATTCAGCTGTCACATTAAAAATAACTCAACATTCATGGGCCAAAGAAAAAAGAGTAAGGAAGAAACTGGCTCCATGGGCTAATGATCACAGCAGTTACTTAGCTATCCTGACGATCACCCCATGCCCCCTAGATAATTTCTATTCTTTACCCAATTATTACTTTAACACCAAGTTCAGAATGGATGAAAGCAGGACCTGCAATCCAGTACTTCTGCTTTTCAATGGCTTCTTTAACTGGTAGGATGCAATAACAGCACTTTTGCTTTCTCTGTGCAATCCTGAGTATCTGAAAAAATTTGCTATATGGTGGCTCTTTTTATCTGAGAAAGTAGGTAAATAGCTGTACTTGCATTTAGACAGTCTCCTGTGACACGCCATAATGAACACCTTAAGGCTGTGGAAGGAACAGAGTCCAAGTTCACATTTCCTGAGTAAGTCTACGTTACTGTGTAAAGCACAGAAACCACTAGCGACTACTCCAGCCACAGCCTTCAGGATGCTATTTTGTCTAATATTTTTCCATATGAGGCACGTTAACTAATATACAGCTATATCTTAACGAAATATTTTATTAAGATAAATAATAATAATCCTTCACTACTCAAGTTCTCTTTATGCAACTGATTCCAATAAGCCTGCTCATGTATTCAAACCTTATGAGAAGGTCTCCAGGATCAGGCTACAAGCAGTTTTACTCTGCCATGATAGAGTAAAACTAAGTTGCCTAAAATCAACATACAATAAAGCAGAAATACTAATGTAACCTAAATGACAGTAAGAATAAAACATTATGCCCAATCTCAGTTAGCTCTAAGAATTTAATACTTCTGGCTGTCATATAAACAATACAATCACAGCATGAAGGAAACATTAGCTTTTTAAGGCTGCCACCAGAAGCAGAGAAAATACACTCCTAACCATGCATATTATACAGCAATATTCTTCAAGCACAAATAAGACCTAACTGAAATCATGCTTGAGATGATAACTGTCATGCTATCAAGTTACATTAAAGAGAGGAGGAGATCAGACTTATTATTTCTTTCACAATGAAATCAGTATAAACAAATCACATAATGTTTGGACACCAAACTCCTGAAACAAAGAAGCCTTGAAAATCTCTTAAAACCACCCACAGACTCCGCTTGCTGGCCTGTGATTATACAAATGGAGAAAATCATCCAAACTGCGATGTAAACCAATGTCAGTCTGCAAATGATAGTACTACAATGGTTCTAACAAAAATTAAAGCAAGTCCTTGGAACAGCCATCAGTGAGGAACACTGTCATGTTTATCTAACCATTTTCCTCATAAATGAGGAATACTTTTTCAAAAACTTAATTGCCATCCTGAGGATAATAGATCTCTTGTGTGTCTTTACTAAACTGCAACACACATCCAGCTAAAAAAAGTCTTAGACCAAAAGTAAAAGAGAAGGCGTCCTAACGCACCCCATTGCCTATTGCATTTCAACCTGCTCCACTATGAAACCCATTTTTTCCTCATTATTTGTTATGTGGGAATATTCACCCTCATTTTCAGAAATACATATGCCAAACACCTCATCTTTTTTTCTCCTACAGACTACACACAAAAAGAGAGGATCAAATACTGACAAACCTTTCAGTTCTTTCAGGAAAATGCAGTGTTTCTGTACACCATACTTCTAACTCAGAACCGTAGTTCTTCTCCTTGCCTAGCAGCCAGAAACAAATTATCCTAGACTTGAAAAATCATGTGCCTGTCTAGAAGAGATGTGAAAGAATACGGTCTGTTCTCTGTCTATAGATATCATCTTGAAAGTGTAAACCACTGTGTACTTCACAAGATGCAAGACACACAACAGTATTAGGGACTCAAAAGCACTGGACTAACTCAGTTGCCCTGAAGGTGGGGACTATGATCGATCAATTTTTTGGTCTGTTTCCACTCAATTTCAGATCCTATAAGGCTGAAAAATATTTTACTCAAATCAGGAGTTAACTATATGATACAATCTCTTTCACAAATGTTGTGAAAAGCAGTGGCAGTTCTTTCTTTCTAGCTATGCCATAGAGGTATTTGATCATTCATACACGTACTTAGGAAAGAAACTTAGTTCATTAGAATCAACCACCCCTGCAAATTGTTTAATAATTTATATTCCCCTAACATTTACCTCATTCTTGTCTTCAAGCCGCAATTGACAGAACTGTAACTTGGCATCAACAATGGATGTTAAATATAAAAAAGAAAACAAAAGAAGCAGTAATGAACTGACAAAGTTTGTTAGTCTTCTCCAGTAAGGGTGCAAGAATTAACAATACACTGAATGAATATCAATCACTCAAATACAGTAAATAAAATCTCTATATAAATAAAATAAATGAAGAATGGTAGCTGACAAAAGCTCAACAAGCTTGGGGGAAAAAAAAAAAATCCAGTCATTATTACACTTAACAGACCGAAATGACAGTTTAATTATTAAGAAAATGAAAAAAAAGGTTGTATTAAAATGAATTGTCATTGTAAAGAAAGTATCTTCTGCAGTACTTACACAAAGTCTGTTCCCTCATATGGTCATATATGCTTCTTCTATTGCTATGTTACTAATATTTGATCTTTTCTACTTCTTTTTTATTATATCATGCCTGGCTGACATCAACTTTACCAGCATTTCCATGTTGAGTTAACAATGCACTTTTACATGGACAGTGCTTTTACAGGAAACATAAGAAAAAAACCAAGTTCTAGCTGCTTTTCATGACCACTAGCTCTCTTGTGTTTTATTTATTGCAGTGATTTCACCAAAGCTGGTCATAAACAAAAAGCTAAAGTATTTTTCCCTAATATTTTTATATGATTCTCAATATGCAATTTTAATTTATAATGTTTATAACTTGAATATAAATTATTTTGAATTCTAAATGCAAACCACAGAAGTAAAATAGAAAAGCATTTTTTAATTTGAATGTTCAAACAAAAAATATTTCCCACCTTTAACTGGGGTAGGGGCAGGAAGGAGTTTTCAATAAACTGTCAGAATTGCATGCCGATATTTTTTGTATAATAGTTACAAGTTCACAACGTACACTTCATATTTTAATAAACAACACGCTTGCTTTGCTAATAATTTCTAAAAAGAGCAAACCCCTCCTTGTAACAGCTGCAGTGTCCCAGATGCCATAAAAGCAGAATGCCTCTGCTATGCATGGGAGGGGCAGACCTTCCCTCTGCCCAGGCACGTGGGGGTCCCAACCAGCACCAGCCTCTCAAAAGCACATCGTGCCTGATGGGGTTTGGCCACAGGAGAGGGCAGGAGCATGTGCAGAAACGGTTTAATGGCTAAAATGTGGGATGAGTCAACTTGTTGCTGTACAGATAGCAAAGGAGTTTCAGACCTGGTGTGCTGAGCAGAAAACAGCAGCTCCAGCCCCATGCCTCAGTCTGCCCCTTGCACCAGACTGCAACTGCCCAATTCTTCTGATTTGGCAACAGGATCAAGCTCTAGATCTGAAAAACTAACTCCATAAAGAATATGATGCGCACATGCTGAATAACAACTTACCAAGTAGTCAGAGTTGATTGTTGCTGACGAACAGTAAAGTTTGCCAGGCAAAGGAGCTGTTTGGTTTGTGGGAAGATAACATTTTCTATTGTTGTCTCTACAACGCCCTTAATAAACTCTTAGACTGAAAAGAACAAGCCACAAAAGCACTGATTTCTCGTGGAAAATGGCAAGGCTTCTTCCTTCTAAAGCATTGTAGAAGATCCTACCTGGTAGTACTAGAAATGCCAGCCCTCGTTTTCCTGGGGAAGTGGCAGTGAGGAGCTCCTGTCCTCCTCCCAAGGTCATTATTCCCCCTGTACCTCATTCAGGTTTTTCACCAGTTCCCCTCAGCAGTGAAAAATCCATCACCATGCCCATTCTACACTTGGGCTGTTTCAATCTGCAGGATGCCATGGCTGATAGAGTCACTGCTACTCCAGGGCATCCAAAGAGCTATGTACAGGGTCTAATGGTAATGGAAGAAACAGGTTTTTGCCTCTAACATCCCATAACAAGGACAGGGAAAACACAGGGTGAGGTGAGGCTTGAGATCAGACAGAAACTGATCTGTGATCTTCATCATGTAAATGAGGGACTTAGTAATGCAGTTTTCTCTTTGGAGAATGCTACCAGACAAGAGTAACTTGACAGCTGCACACTCATAATAGCCAGTTTGGATTCCTGTATACTCTTCAGTCCTACTCATTGTTCTATTACTTTGCATTTAGATGTAGAAAACTCCATGCACCTGCACTGTGCAGCATTAAACCCAATGTCTATTAAATCTGCCAACAAAGAAGCCAATTCACTTGGTGGATTTATTTGATGTGGCCACTCACTGCAAAGTGGGTTGGTTGAAAGCACAAACTTCTCTCAAATCCACCACTGCAGAAACAACTGTAGCATTCTACTGATGTGGGCAGGACCCAAGTGAATAGGGCAATTCGCGGCACACTTGAAAAATAAGTTATTTCTGAAACAAAGAAAAATGTTCCTTTGTTCAGTTTTAACAAGTTTCTTGACTTGTATTACCCACTTCTTCTTTTGCCATTTCCAAGGAACGTTCCATTAATCATCCCTCTAATGGAAACACTTGTGTCTGATCACTGAGCAGTGGACACAGGCATAGTCTTGGGCATGCACTGAACAAGAAGCCCAAGGGAAGCCTAGCTGAAAAGTTTGGGAAAGCAAGGATGCCTTTTTAAAATAAACTTTGGAGAGGTCAGCAGGACAGCAAGGGGTCAGCACCAGGCAGCCAGTGGGTGGATGGCACAGGAGAAAGACAACAACACTTGTCATTAATTATATCTGTTGGAATGCTACACATTTCCCCCCCCAAGTGGTAGTACTCCAGACATCCCAGTACAATCTCTCCCACGTCCTACTCGACCCCAGGCAGGGCACATGCCAAGAAGCTTTCATACACTAGAAGCCAATAAGTAGCTAACACAAGCAGAGGTTAAAGAATTTAAATTGTCCCTCCACTTTGAAACATTTTTTCTCTAGTTTAAAGCCATCCTCTCATAACTATCTCCTCTACCAGGGAAATACATATTTTCTTAGAGCTAAATATGGCTAGATTTCTATGCCCCGCCACAAGCTAACAAAACCCTGACTTTCTTTGGAAAGGAATAACTACTGGGAACTGCACTGCTCAGAACAAGAAATCCACTCCTAATATCAATACTGCAAGATTCTATTACCATGTACCACTTCACTGGGTCTAGGCATGTCTGATCTGCAAAGGTGCTTCCACCTATAAATATTCTTGCAAAATGTCTGCAAATGACAGAATGCATTACTACAGGCGATGTTCTTGCAAAACTATCCCTATTTATAAGGCTGTTTCATAAAGAGTAGTATCTTCTAATAAAACTCACAATAAATTGTTGATTGGAGAAGAAATGGCAGACTAGTAACTCATTGACGGATCCATTCTCACTTAAGCCTGAACTCATCAGAGATATATTCAAAGATCATTGTTTTTTCTGAGTATAAGCAGACAGGTATCCCTGGAGTGTGATTTATCCTATCCTAAATAGACAGGTAGGAGGAATCAACTTCTGGAAATTTTTCTTTCTGTACTTTCACTATAGAGAAACCCATAAAACTAGTGGGTTTCTTGAGTGTGTATGGAACATAATCAGAATCTGGGGGGCGACCATACTTGAGGAGAGTGGGATGTCCCCCATACACTGGAGAACTGCATTTCATACTAGTGGAAGTAGAGAAAAGAACGCTTTGAGCAAGATTGATCTGCATATGCTCCGCCTTGCTAATGGGTTCTGATTATTAAGTGGGGAAGTAATGAAAAGCGTGTGCTGAGGCCACTGAAAAGCATTGCAGTATTCTGTGGCTTAAGGAGAAATTCCCCCACAATGCAGGGAAACGCTTCACCCTAAATCCATCTCTTTAAGATTGTAGTAGAAAATAATTTTTCTTTTTGTAGAGAATAAGGAGATCTTTAGCAAAAGAGAACTCCCTCAGCAGATTAAAAGTAAACAGTCCCTGACTCTTCTCATTTGAATGATGCATCAGAGAATATTCAAACTGTTACTGTCTGACAGTTCAGGATCCAAGATGGGCTTTGAACCCACAGCTTCAGTGCCCAAGTCAAGACACAAAATTCTTTTGAAAGCTTTTATTTTACTTTTTATCCCTAGTTTTCAAGCTTTCATACAGTCATAAAACATGGGTAAAACTAGGCTCACTCTACAAACATAAAATATTGTGGAAGGAAACACATGCTGCGGTAAAACACAGTATCCACAGGAAAGTATTAATCATTTTTTACTGAAAAAAAAGACATATAAGCACCAAATGTTGAAAAAGTCACAGCAGTGTATAAATAACTTGTGAAATGGATAAAAAACTCCAGAGTGACCCACAGTGTTTGGCACTCGGATGCCCATTCTCCAATCATTGAACAAGAGAGGTAAGAATAGAGACTAAGTTACACCTAAGAATATGAAAAGTAACCCTTCCTGCCTTCCCCTCAGAAAGAACAGCAAACAAGCCAAATAATGAGCCTGTTGTGTTGATTTAAACTATTTGCAAAACTGCAGTTGAGTTGCGCTTGTATTAACCATAGACTAGATGCCAGGCTTCCTTTCCTATCTCGAGAAATTAATCATAGCTGGAAACTGCATCTACAGGAGATGGAGAGAGAGGCCTAAAACACAATGCAAACCCAATGAATTCACTACTCAAAACCCCAAAGAAAAGTGAAGAGACTGAATGAATCATCAGTTTCAAAAAGAAGCACCCTCAGGCAGTAGAATTCATTCCTTGGATTTCATCTGAGACCTCATTATGAAAGCAAGTTGGCACCACATTCCAGTGCAGTTCCTTCAATTTAGCTCCTCTCCTCCATTACAAACATGCATCGTTTTTTCTGTTCTGTGCTGCTCGTACCAGTGAAGAAAGTTACAGGCTAGTGAGATTTCTGTTCCATAGTTATAAACCATATACATGTATCAATTCATAAAGCTATATGCGTTGGTCTAGTCTGACCTTGTGAATGTCAGATGGTGATAGTGCTGTGTTTGTGTGTCAATCTGAGAAATCGTATTGTGCTCCACAGAGCTTTAGAGACACTTAGCAGCTTCTTTCCATGGATAAGCATTTTTCTTCTCAGAATTCATTCTTTGTCATGTGAATTTGTGTACCTTCAGACTTTTGCTATTGGTTCTTATTATGTCCTTCTCAGGTAGATCGAAGAGTCTCTTAGGAAATCAACAATATTTTCTTTGTAAGTACTTTGACAAAGTCAAGTCAGCTCCCATTTTTTTCCTTTAGACATTAAACCAAATGAGCTTTCAAGTGTCTCACCAAAAGTCATTTCTCCTCACTTCCTCCTACTTTTTCTTTATTTTTGGTGGCTGTTTTCTGAACTTGGCTCAGTGCTTCCATATACCTTTAAAAATGCTGACATCAGGACTAAATGAATTCTTTCAGCATCAGCTTGACCAATGCCATGTACAAGCATATACCTTGTAAGTCATACTTACTATTACCCATGACATTCGTGGTCTAGCACTGTAATGGGAACTTTTATTCAATTGCCCCTTTCATACAACTCATGATCAGTTACTTACTTTTAGGCTAAAATTCTCCAATCTGTCAGCATGGCTTTGATTCTTTGTTCCTTGATGAATAATTGTTCCATTAGCTATGTCAGGATGGACTTTGTTGAATCAGCTGGTTTACCACACTGTATTGTACAACTCAACATAATTTAACACTCTTTATGCTATCAGCAAACATTATTAAGAGATGATTTTATGCCTCCTCCCAAATAACTAATGAACATACTGTAGATAACCCAAGACTGAAAATTAAAACTGAATTTTGAAGTGCTTATTTCCGTATTGTGTAGAAAAAGAGCAGTAGAATCTATCATGTACTGGAACAGATTTCTCAGGAAATGCTGTATATATAATAAAAAATAAAAGATCAGGTCACATTTTCTGCTCCAGTCTCCAGTTTTGTGTAAACTAATGATACAATTGAAATGGAGATATTAGTATGTGCCAAGAAGACACTGCAGGTCGAGCTCTGTAATTTCTGTGCAGATTAGGTACAGCGACCCTCCTTTCTGAAGCTTATTACATGGCATGCTCAAAATCCATGGCTTTTCCACACTTTTTGGCATATTAGGTTTAAGGAATACGTATAAGATCAAAGTCTTGACCTGAGTATATCGGTCTGCCGCATTCTCAACAGAACTAACAAAGAAGAAAAGCAAAAAAAAAAAAGTTATAACTAGCCCCCAACTTTGTTACAATGTGAGAATAAAGCTGAATATTGGTGCAATGTAAACTACCAAACTTGAAGGTGGGAGCTTTCAGTATGATACAGCTTGTTAATGCAGAATGAAACATTTGAGTGTCCCAACAGATCTTGCCTACTTGTGGTGAGTTGACTCTGGCTGGCAGCTAAGTCCCCACCCCACCACTCACTCACTCCCCTCCAGTGGGATGGGGCAAAAAATGAAATGGCAAAAGTGAGAAAAACTTAATAAAGGTAGTTTAGTAAGTGAAGAAAAATGGGATAAAACCAAGTGACGCAAAGGCAATCACTCAGCACCTCCCAGCAGCAGACTGATGCTCAGCCACCCTTTGAGTGATGGTTACCTTGGAAAAACTGCCACCTCCGCTTTTTGCTGAAAATGATGTTATACAGCATGGAATAACTCCTTGGTCAGCTGGGGTCAGCTGTCCCAGCTGTGTCCCCTTCCCTACCTCTTGCCCACCCCAGCCTGCTTGCTTTGGGGCAGAGTGAGAAACCAGGAAGGCCTTGACACTCTGCAAGCACTGCTCAGCAACAGCTAACACATTGATGTGTTATTGACACTGTTTCCATCACAAATCTAAACCACAGCATCGCACAGGCTACCATGAAGAAAATAACTCCATCCCAGCCAGAGCCAGTATCCTACTGGACAACAACAGAGGTGTACCTGGTACTAAATTCAGATTATGAAAGCAAGTGGCCAGGTTGCTAACAGCTCTGCTCTGGCCCAAGTGGGTATTTACCTTATTTGGCTACAGAGTATATAAAGTCAAAAACAGCTGCATATCCTGAATTCAACAGGCTGAGACTGTAGAGTGTTATAACCAAGGGAGCTATGGATGCCTACCGCCTCTAACCAATACTGGGTTTCCTTCAAGAAAATAGAACATATATATATATATATATATATATATATAAAATAAATGATAGGATGCTTTCCACACAAGACAAATAAAGGCTTTCTTAAAACATGAGTTCTGCTTCACTGAACTTGTCTTGCCTGTTTTTTTAAAAATAGTTTTATATGAAACCAACTCCTCTTTACTGCCTTGTAGTCTTAAACTTCATGCTCTGCTTGCTTCAGTATTTGAAAATCAATTATTTCAAAGTATTATTGTTATGAAGAGTTAGTTGCACAGATTACCCAAAAAAAGATTGTTCAGAACATTCAAACTGCTTGAAATTATTTAGGGTAGCCTTATTTAGAGGTAAAAACAATGACTATCCTTACATCTTTCTTAATCTTTTATTAGCTTACCAGCTTATTTTAATTTTCAAAACTCACATACTTATATACTACACACTGTATAGTCGCAGTCTGCACTGTCTCAATGACAGGATATTAAATACCCTGCACTCTGTTTCCATTTAGTGTAGAAATCTAGGTCTGCTGCATCCAGAAATGGAATTAAGTTATCAGAGAATATTGATTTCAACATTGAGAAATGTTGTGGCTTTGATGAAAAATTTAATTGTGAAACACAGTTAACATAAAAATAAGATAGAATGTCATCTATTAATTTCAAATAGGGTATTAGAAATATGAGACAAAAATTAAGTTCTGAAAATTCAAGTTTCTGCATCATCCTCACTCAACTGTGATGTTATTACTGGCCAAAACTACTTGGTTTTGTTCCCATAGCTTAGCTAGAAATTTATTTGTTGATATATGATCCCAGAAAAATCATTCTCTGAGTTGGGATAGGAAAACAGCTTAGACATCCAGCCCTTCCTCTGGAAAGGTTTTCTAAAGGCTCCATTCCTTAGGTCAGACTTTTATGTCTGGGCTCATAATCTGGGAAGAGCAAAGCCACGAATCCCCCAAAGTTATTATTTTATATAAAGTGACCTGTCCTCCAGCTGTTTTTCCAACCAGGGAGGCTGGAAAGGGAGATCAAGGTTATACCTGCCTATAATGTAATAGGCTCTTCCCACCCTACTAAGCTCCTGAAAGCTAAACCAATGTGGATTTTCTATCCTATATCCAATTAAGGAAGAAAAAAGGATCAGGTAATCCATGAATTTAAGTGATGCTGAGATCCCATTATGAGAAGAAACCTTTGGACCTTTCTAAGTTTTACAATCCATTGCCTGAAGCATTCCCTTGAATTATTTCTTGCAGAGTTCAGCATGTTGAACAACAAGTACTTGAAGTATGGAGGAGGAAGATTTGGATACACTGGTATTATGTGAGACAGGAACATCAAGCAGGAGAGCAGCTTAGTCCACTGACTTTCAGTGCTCTGTGGCACCAAACCCAGAGCATTTCACTCACCCTGGTGACTACTCCCAGGATCTGCACTGGAGCAGCTCCCGGGGTACATACGCAGAACGCCGCAGGAGCTGGCACCTGCAGCCTGCTCTGGGGCCTGGACACGAAACCTCCCCAGGCCCACACACTTGGATGGTACCCAGGGAAACCCCACTGTGGAGAGAAGTGGCACCTGCCACTTGTCCCTCTATGAGGCTGGGAGATAGAAAGAGTGTCTACCAGTCTCAGGAGCTCAGAAGTATTTTTCTGAACGGGGAGCTCAAGTATTTTTCCCAATAGTTATATCAAATGTATCCAATATTTGGAGAAAGTAGGCGGTAAGGCATCTTATTAATCTAACTATACGGACTGAAAATTATACTATCCCAAATTCTTTTCTAGACCTGCCAGAAACAGGATATCCTGCATACAAGGCTTCCATACATGAAAAAAAATCAAATCACACTACTAATATTCAGGCAAAGGAGCTCTGTCTCATGACAAGCCATATTCAATTCTCATCATTATTTATCAACTGTGTACATTCTCAAGGAGAGATTTTTAATTCCTTTTTAAGTTTGAAGGAAGTACACAGGATGTTTTTATGTTTTGAAAAGTGTGTTCTTCCATTTAATATTAAAAATGGCTTTTTTTGTTGTTGGTTTTTTTGCTTTGTTTTTGTTTGTTTGCTTGTTTGTTTTCCCCTAAGGAAAGGAGCACCACTTCTTTACGCTCTCTTGAAATATTTTTTCTCACTAGTTCTGAAGAAACTCCACCACTTCTGCTGAAGGAGGAAGTGGAGATGCCAACAGTTGATGCTGATTCAGAGGCACCCCCCACATGTTGTAAAAGCTGCTGCCTAAAAGGGATTATGTGTTCCTTGAACTATTATATGGTTAAGGAGATATGAGTAAACTTCCAAATTCCAAAATGATTAAAAAAATAGAAATACTCCCACAGAAAACTAAAAAAAAAAAAAAGTTGATGAAATGGAACCAATTCATGCCAAATTTTGCCAACACATTTTATACGAATAAGATGTCAGATGTCCTGGAGTTATTTATACAACTAGTCTACAAACAAGAACTGTCAGTACCAGAAAAATGAGTTTTGTCTGCTTATTTTTTATTTCCAGAACATTTACAAACCTGTAGCAAAGAGTAATCCGAAAAGACGGTCATGTTCAGTAGATTACACAACGAAGAATCAGAAGACTAGTTAGTTCTCCAGTAATTTAGAGCAGCATTGAGGCTGATTAAGTCATGCGAGAGACTGTGCAGATCATACCCATGGTGTAGTCTGCTTTGACCTCATCCACTAGATCGTAGTTCAGAGGGTGAAAAACATCTGAAAGGAGACCAACTTTTCAGACCATTCTTAGTCACATATGGTCTGTTACATAGGTGTGATCTTCACATTTCACTGAGGCTGGTTTCATTGTCACTATTCTCAACCATCTTTTTCAATTACATTTAATAGCTTCAGGTCACTCTTCAGTTTCTGAGAAGTGTAAACAATTATTTCTTTCTTGCTTTGAAAGGTTCAGACAGAAAGAAAAGTTATACCCTTAACTTCACCAGTCCTTGAAATTTATCAGAGGATTTTTTTTTTTAATCAACAAAGAACCATAGTGGTTGAAAATCTGAATGTAACAGTTCAGGAATTACCAAACCAAACTATTTTGTACTATATTGCAGTTCAGTTTCAGTATAACCCATAGCTTTATTGCATTCTTCTCTTTAGAAGGAAATCTGCCTTAGGCATACTATTTTTGACAGTCTACAGTACATCCTCCATAAACCTAAATTCATATGGTAAGCTCTTATTCTTAAATCCAATTTTATCCTTATTTTGGTGGAAAAACTAAAGATAAGGATCAGTTTCTACAATATACTTGCCCTTAGCTGCTTCAGAAAAAGGAATGCAAACTGACAAAGCTTCTTTATTTCTACTTATTATTCTAATTACTTGCCCACAGTTTGGATCATGATTGCTTCTATTTATACTGGGAGCCTACACATTGCGCTATTTCTGCATGACTGCTTGTCAAACAGACACCTCAAACAATGACAAACAGCTCCCTTTCATAATTAGAAATTCAGAATTTTTTAGATAGAAGGTGACTGAGCTGTGAATTGGAGCTGTAATAGAGATAGCTAGAAGTAAAAAGAAGTTCTAAAATAAAGATCAGGGCTCGCAGTACAGAAAGTAAACTTTTAGTAATAAAGTGTATCATCTACACATGTGAAATATTCAAAGTTTTAAACATGTTATGCAATATGCAGCTATACTCTGTAGACATACTTTAAAAGTACTCTGAATGATCCTGTTCTGACTAAAAGGTTACCCACATTATAGCATGAAATGAATGCCGTATATAGGTAGCTCTGCCTCTGTTTTGAAGGGTCACAAGACGGAGGACGAATGTGAAATACCAGCTTTCATCTGCAAACAAACCAACATTTTAGGTCTTGTTATAAAGCCTTTACACATGGTACACTTAGGGAAACAAAACCTGCACATTATGGTATGTTAGGAAGCGATGCAGTTAAGTCGAAGTGACAGTCAAGTTCCCATCTGAAAATTAGGGCGGCTAATGGGGAGCATTGACACAAACTGTTTTGAGCCTCTGTGTAAGAAGCTGACGTGCCAGTGACATGCCCTACAGGTCTGACTCTCAGGCTGCTCTGCGTGACAAATGCCCCCCTTCACACACTGCGGAGCAAAGCACCGCTAAGGAATTACTCGAAAGTTTGTCAACCCTTACAAATTTGAGCAGAAAGAAAGGCACAAATGATTTTAAGAGAGCAGCGCTTGATTTCCTCCCGAGGAAGCTAATATAATGCAGTCCACTTGTTCGGAGCCTGCTGTGGCGAGGTGTTGAGGGCGCTCCAGTTCAATGGGCTGCGTCAGTGTGGGACGCTGAGCACATCTCAAGTTGCACCCCAAATCACAAAAGCATCCAGTATGCCCACAACAGTTCTAACAGTCATCCCAAAGATTTGCACACAACCCACGGCCACGCAAAAAGAAGCCTGGAGCATATGGCAAGATTTTTAATTGCTCCGAGAGACATCAGAGAACTCTACATGCAACTGCAAAATAGTACATATCCAAGTGTTTCAAAGTTGTTTGTAAAATATCTCTATCACACTGTGGGACTGATGCAGCTGTCACTCTCCTTCCACTTCAGTAACACTCTGCTGAGAATCTGAGAGTGCATTGGCCTTGCAGCGCTTCATGCGATGGCATTTATTGAAAAATACCAGCAGAAAAAGCACACAGCTGTAGTTAAAGATGCTGATGTAAGCGTAACTCCTTCAGACACTAATGAAGGTATATGCATACAACTACAATATTTTGCAGGTTCAGATTTGTCTTGTCATCTATCCGGTCTGTCTGCTGCAGCTTAGCAGTTTCAGTAAGGTGAGCACGCTCTCGAGCAGGTGATGTGACATCTGTGAAATTCCCCTCTTGTCCCTAGCTGCTTCATCCCTCATTCATCAGGGCTGCTAAGTATGTCATCTAATCCTAGAAGCTCCTTCTAGGACTAACTCATTACCAGTTTTGGTCAGACATCTGCTTTATCTTACCCTACACTCAGGGCTCAGAGTCGCACCCACTTTGACTGACAACAAGAAGCAAACTCCATTACCCAGTTGATCTTTGAGATTATCACAACGATTCACAGTGTGGCATGTTGGCAGTATGGTTAAAATCAGACATGCTCCAAAAGCAAACATCCCTTCCACTTTAGATAAAAGGAAGCCTTTGCTAAATCCTTACTATAGTAATGGTTATACAGGCATGTCTTTTGGTGACAATATCTGCTTAAGCAGTTATTCTCTGCTCCTTTTCTGTCCACTCTCCCATAATCATTCCAGCACTTGTGTTGCTCCATTAATTATGCTGCTACAATTGTCTATCACGACATACAAGTGACCTGCCTAAAATCAATTTGCCAGGAAATAAGAAGTTCTATTTAACTTAATGTTTAGTCAGCTTTCTCATTCATTCTACAGGCCTGAAGAGCTGCACCAAGACAAGGGGTGGCATGTCAGGTATACAAGTTAGTGTCGCCACTAACGGATGGTCTGTGCAACAATGTCTAATGAGCTACATTAGAAACATGATTCACTTGGAAAGTTAATTCAGTTATACAGGCTGACTCACAACAGGAACCACAGGTTTATTGTTGAATAGTGCAATTATGCTATTCTCTACAGAATACCAACGCTAGTTTGGCAACACAGCTAAGCCAACCTAACACTGTGTCCCTGCTAAAATTAGCTGTCCAATCTCTCCCCTCCCACCCCAAGAACATATTCCTGCCTCTGGTTTTCCACCACCTTGGGCACATGATCAACACCCAAGTGGACGTCTAAATCTATTCACATATTTTTGCAGATTCATTTTTTCCAGGTCTAGACCTCTGAACCGTGTTCCTGTGGGGTCAGGTGCCTTGCAAAGGACCCAGGGCCACCACGTAGTTGGGAGCGAGACGGCAGGAGAGAGATACAACCACCTCTTTTCGTAGCAGCTAGCAAATAAGCTAGTTTAGCTTTAGTGTCAAACTACAAAATGACTGATGAAACACGAAGAAGTACTACCTGTCTGTCAGTCAGCCCTCCAGTGAGCATAAAAGGGTAGGAAGGTTCATTCTCCTGCCTTAACCTAGTGGCATGTGTTAGAACCGGGCAAAGAAAGTGAATTAAATTCTGCTGAGCTAAGAGTTTGGGGAGGATCAGAGACATGGCTCATTAGCTCCACAAGGTGTAGGGGAAGGCAAGGAGGCTTTTCACCCAGGGGCTTAGGTAAACACAGCAATCTGCAGGAAAGTGCTTTAAGCAGTCAAGCTTGAGAGGAAACGTCAGACCAAAGTTCACATCTTAGCTGTCTTTTTAACTAACAGTGGAGATTGTATTTTATAGAAATTATACATACAGGATTAATTCTGTTTAGTCTCTATCCTGAGCAGGCTGTCATGTTTGATGGCCTTTCATCGATTCTTTGGTAAAAGGCTTCTGAAACGCAACTTCTCTCAGCTGGTGGTGTGGCAATACAGAAACTTCAGCAGTAATACCAACTATAGAGTAACAGGGGGCTGATTCAGCACCCCTCTTAGCCTGAGATTTCCCATGTTTTATAAGTTCCTATGCACTAAATGAGAGAAGCTAGGCTGCACAGGTGAGGAAAGTCTTGCAATAAAATATCATAGTGCCTGAAAGCACACTTATCACTCTGAGCATGGACACAGGACCAACAAGAACAAAGTAATTAAGGTAGATTGAGGATGAAAAAAATATATCTTATTTCTCTCCCTCTCTCAGCTTGTCCACATCAGCTGGGTCTGTGCTCTGCTGCTCCCACCGGGGCTGTGGCACTGTGCAGGCAACAGCTCAAGGCTCCCAGCAAAAGAGGAGACAGCTGCCTGACTCTGTAGGTGGTCATCTGGGGGAAGACGTGCATTTAATTTTCTACTATTGAGATTTGTTGTCTAATTTATTTACAATTTTATTTTCTAAATACACAAACTGTTTTAAGTACTTTTATGGTATAACAGTAAGGTGTATTTGGAATTAAGCTACTGTTAATATGATAGGAACCGAATTGTTTATAGGTTGAGGTACAGACTCATAGCTCTTGCATCTTACAGTTAATCAGAACATTGGAAGTTTTATTAGCACCTAATTTTAAGTAGCTAACTCATTGACTGCCTATAACTCTAAACACCTCTTTTAAGTCAAAAGGGCCAGTGAATTTCTTCCCAGTCTTTGAGGACTCCACAGAATGTAGCAGGAACTCAGGCTGTCCATGGGAAATACTCTGCATAGCCAGTGCTACCTTCAGAGATACACAGCAACAAGCTTGATGGATGTTAGCTGAAAGGTCACTGAGAGCCTGAGCAGACCTCAGTGTAATGGGGGAGCAATTTGTTTAGGTTTTGTAGCCTGCATATAGGCTTAGCGATACATTGACCAGCCCAGATAGCAGCTTGAAGCACTGCAAGTGGGCTTGAAGCTAAGTGCTTCTTCACTGGTGGCATGTCTTCTTCCAAACAAGGTCTATTGAGCCTGGTTTTCCTTTTAATTCTCCTAATCGAAGACTTGGAGCTAAACTACTGCCATAACAAACGGGATGAAACTGTGACTTCCCTGTTGTGGAATCCATCCCTTCAAAGACTAGGCGGTAATTCCAGGTTGTTTTCTTATCCAATATTGCTTGCTCACCTGTTACCAGCCCCACAACGTCTTCATTCAACGGAGAAAAATTTGCTTGATTCCTACCTCTCAACAAACAGAAATTAACGGGCTTACTTGCAACCATGCATGAAGACATTAGACCCAGCTGCTGTATATCTACAGCAGGCCTCAAGTTAAGATTAAAGCAGTGTACAGTGCCAAGTAAATTGACCTAACCAGCAGTTTTCTCTGGAAAGAATACTGAACAGAACTGTAATATACCTCCTCTAATTTTCTTGTGTCAGCACTCAAGATAACATTAGATATTTGCTTCCCATCATTTACAAGGGGAAAAAAGCTTGCATGGGAAAGTGTAGCAAGGAGCTGAAGCGGTAAGAGAAAAGACGGGTGAAATGCAGGTTTGCAGGAAGGAACCTGGGACAGATATAGTGAAGGGCACTAAGTCCTTTACTTTACATTTGCTTTCTCCAGGGCTATACCAAACAGTGATACTCACACTTAAAGAGAATTCCCTGCACAAAGCGCTTGGGACAAGCTCCTGCTTCACTTGCACGACCCAGCCCTGGGAGAGAGCTTGCACTGGGTGTGGATTTCACCCCGCTTTCATGTGCGAGTGCAGCACCAGCAGAAGCCCCTGTGTCCCACCGACATCCACGCCGAGCACCCTGAGGGTGGGTTTCCACGCGCTCCAGCAAAGGTTCACTGCCAGCAGAGATTCCTAATTCCGGCAGCGCGGGTCTGTAGTGCTGACACCTGCCTACCCAGACGGAAACTTGCAGCTTTCTTCACAGCGGCCTCCTACGGACATCACATTTGAACAGCTGTCAATCACCAGTGCCCACGGCTAGATCCATGCAGGTGACCCGTATGTGAAATATTTTTCCTACTAATCCCTAGCAGCCATTGAGGGTTCTCTTCAACAACCTAAGATAGTGACTCACTATGTCAGACAAAAATGGTACTGATTTCTGGTTATGAGGTGAAAGTTAGATTTTCTTTCCTAATAATTATTTATATCAAAGAAGAAGAAGATCAAAACAGTGACCCATCCATTACCTTTAGTCTTCTTTGAGCCCTCTGTTCCTCGAGATAAAAATAGCCATGGAAATCATGGCTCTCCAAGGCCCAGCAGCTCCACTCCCTGGCAAATGTGTTGTCTCACTTTGCCTGCAGTTATGTTGCGGTGAACAAAGAGCACCAAGAAAGCCGAGTACTGAATGACCAAGGGGACCAAGGACCACAGGACGCTCCATTGCCCTGCTTTGTAAGGGTGATAACAGGACAGGCAATATCTGTCTGCTAAATATAGTCTGGAGATTACATCGTCAATGGGGACTTTTTAACCTATACTGAAGTTACTTGTAAGGCAGAAAAACAAACCAAAACATGAGCTTGGAAGTGTATTAATGTTTAGATATTCATAGCCTGGTTGATATGTCAGACCATTTATTTGCTGCCTCTGACAACAAATTTATAAGGATCTAGATACTTGGAATCACATATGAAAGAGAAATCTTAATGAATTCAGTATGGCACCTTTATGTTGTTTATTTCATATGATTACTCAAATACATATATTCTAAAAACATAAATGCATTCCTTCTGTGAGAAGACAAAAATATGGCTATTGTCCCTCCTGAAAAAAAAGCTTACGTGGCAATTTTTAGCTAGATTTGGTTTAAGAATGAACTATGCACGTAGAAAAAAAGACATATTTTTCTAAGAGGAGACTTTCAAAGAGCTTTATGAAAATTAGCTATGCATTGGAGCCAAATATTTCACAAAAAAAAAAAAAAACTTGGAAAAAATACTGGTATTCTTTCTTGGATTACTCTCAAACAGAGGCTTCTAACTATAACAGCATGCAGCACTTGCATGATGTGGACAATTGCCTTGGGACTGAGAAATCAATTCTGCAAAGCATTTAAAATGTTGAAGATCAGCACTTTGCGGGATATTGACGATGCTCTTTCTGGGACCAGTTAACTGCTGAGACACCCAAACTGACTTAGTGCTACTGATGCATTTCGAATGTTAGACATGATGTGCCGATCTGAATACTACTTTATTAAATGGTTGTTCCTTTAAGCATCTACAGATAAATCTTTTTAAGTCTCTCCTGCAACAGACCAGTGTTTGTAAGTATACAAAAATCCTTCAAGAAAATCTGCGGATTAACTTTGTAGGTCAAGGTATTTGCACCGTACAAAACTGCCTTTTACTGGAGACAGTTAAATCTGTTGTTTGGGAATGCATTAATCCATTTGACAGAGAAAATATTTAGAAAAAAAGCAATCAGGGAGATGTTTGTGGCTTAAGAACATGTAATCGTAATGAAAGAATAAATTCCATAAGGACTATAAGCTACAGTCACTTTATAGTATCTTAGATTGTTTAATTATTCAGAACAACTTAATCACCAGTTTTTCCTATTCAGCTGCAATACTTCTGAAAAAAGGTAAGACTTACAGATTAAAGCGGTGTTCCAGATGAGTAACTAGAGTCCAAAAACTTCATGGTGAAGATTTAGAAAAGGATTAGTAGCTGTGTCAGTGCTGGTTGACTTTCAAATATGCACCCAAGGCTTGCTTTTGCAGAAAATACTTGCTCAGTTCCAAATAATCAGCTTCTCTGATGATGTTTTTTAAGCTGAAGCATCTACAATCACAGGTCACTTGAAAACCTTTTTTCTCTTCTTACTACCAGGTTTTGATAACTGTACTCTACACTTCTAACTACCAGTAGTGACACAGAGAAGAGAGAGTTTCTAAAAGTGAATTTTGTCAGCAAATAATCATCGGTATGCCACTTAAATAGCTTCACTCTTGGCATGCTAAATTTTCATGCTCTGATAAGATTTTGGCATGATCCTTTAATTATTCTTGCAAATAATTAACATGAAACACACTGTTTTCTTGGTATTGTTCCCAATCAACAGTAATATGACTACACACAAAACATCACTACTGCTAGTACAATGTAAATAAGGCAGTACAAGCCTAATAGATAAAAAGTGTATCACTACAGTATATGAACTCTGCAAAAACTAAGTGGTCAGTTTTGTCATCTCCTGAAAACAGAGAATAGTAAAAACTGCTTTAAAATTCCTATACAAAGGCTGAAGAAGTAAGCAGCTTTCCTTACAGAGTTTCTCAAACTTTCTTCTACAGCACAATTGGCTTTGTGCGTATTTGGGGAAAAGGGGTCCAAAAGCTTTGTGTATTATTCAAGAAATCTAGAAATTTTACAGAGGATGTGTCCCAGAATACTTTGTCCCTGGCTTAGAGTCTCTGCTCAGCAGCACAGGTGAAATGAAACCAAAGCTGAGGCCCTATAGTTGGTGCCTACAGGCGATTATATTCTTTGCACAGGTCTCCAGTACCCACTCACTGTCTTCCCTTAAGTGCTGGTGAACATGCAGAGGAGGAGTTTTCTCCATGCTCCTTCTCTATCACCATGCTCTTTCTCTCCCTTCTAATCTCTCTGGACATATGGAGTAGGCAGAAAAGATGAATGCTTCAGGCCACAAAGTCCTTTGTTCCTACCCTTAAGTGAGACGCACATATGGAAAATTCTGAGTTACAGCTGGAAGTCACCACCTACCTGCTGCTCTGATACTGTTGTAAAAATTCTGAATGGGGGTTATGGTACAGAAACAGATATAAAGGCTTTGTGTGATTGCAGAGCCAGTTCTGTCCATCTCCCTTTTCAGCTATGAATTTATCTATATTATATGTCTGAGGTAACTAATATCTGCTGCCATTCCATCTGTCTGCTGCCAAGACAGCCACAGCCTCTGGAAAGGAACAGAGAGCTGGGGCTAGCAACCCAATATACAAGTACAGCCTATTTCACAGAGCTTCAAGCACTTGATTTGACATAGTCCATAAAACTGTAAAACCAAAGCCCAAAAAACTTAGAGGCACTGGCTATGAGACTGCCTACGCATACTTAGTATGGTCCTCTATGTATGTGCAGTATGGCACAATCTTCAAATGTGTGCTCATTCCGTTCCATCCAATGCTGCTCACAACGTGGGCATATTCAAAAGTGTAGCTCTTCTTCAAACTTGTCCCATCACAAACCCAAAGTTTCGTGATGAATAAAGTGGCAAATTGTAAGGATGTTATGTGCATAAGGGAAAGCAACAGAGCCCACTAAGTAGAGCACTGTACCAACGTTATACTCCTGGGTTTGCCACTGGCATGATGACTGACTTTTACCAAGATGCTGAGCATCCTCATCCCTCATTTTCCTATCTGTAACATAAGCAGAATATCAACTTTCTTGGTAATGTATTTGAGATAGATGTACCAGTAAACAGTGCTATGCAATAAGCAGGTCTCTCTTTTGAGAGACAGGAGTTACATACCTCATGCAAATCTCCCTTGTCAGTGGAAAGACTGAAAAAACTCCACACCTTTCAGTTTAAACAAATCTACACATTCCTAGTCCTTGGATCACACCTGGAACTATTTATTACCAAGATCTGATCCTGTGATGGGATTAGTTCAGCCTCAGCATTACAGTAACTCCACTGTGGTTTCACTCTTGTAACAGGGAATAAAAATACATACTTCTGGAGTTATGTTTCATATTAGATGGTGAGCATATTTGTATGAGCCCTCATTTTCCCATTCAGCTTCAGAGGATCCCATTACAGAGTTTTGTATGGTTATTTTCTATTTCTGCATTGGGTCAAGCTTTCCCCAGGGTACACTTCTAATTCATGGTCTTCTACATTATTATTACCCTTTTGACTTAAATGATTAGCCAAAGTTTGAGGCCCTGAGGGTTGTTTCTATTAGAAGGAGAAAATTATGAAGTCAAGCGTCATTTAGGCATATCTAGCTAAAAAAAAAAAAAACAAAAAAACCCCAAAAAACCCAAAATCAAAAAACACCAAAACAACCTCCAAAGTCACCCTCCCCCAACTTCACTCTTGTTTCCTTGAGTGCAGGAGATATATAACAACAAAAAATCTCTGCCATCCCTTCTTGAAGCCTTTTCGGTCAGCACTCAGACCTTTGTGGGACTGTCACAGTGCTTATCTAATTCTTTTTTGCACTTTCTTGTTCTTCTTTGAGTCTTTTGCTATGTTATTTCTCCTATTTTTTCTCTTCTTTTTTTTTTTTTATTTCTTCCTTCTCTTTCAGATATACCTGATTTTCATATAGATTAATTTAATATCCAGTCATACCCTTCCATCTAATTCAAATGCCTGAGTCCTGCCGCACCCCCCATACCTGTATACTTTTGGGAGGTGATATGTGCCTGGGGTGAGGGTGGAGGCTGCTATTGTTTGAACCGCTGTAAGCATGAGCTTACCTGTTCCATAAAGGAAGGATGGAACATCCACCACGTTCCACAGTATTTCACCCAAAGACACACGCCAAAAATTTGCATTTTTGCAATGTTGTGCAGCCCCTTCTGGTTTGCCTAACGTACCCCTCTGAGCTGGCTCTGGAGTCTGCAGCCAGACCAACACTTGTGCTGGTTGTGCCAGCGCTATGAGGAAAGGAAGTGGTTGCCTCCTCTCCCTCGCTGCTGGCAGGATAAACAGCTGCAATAGCTCAAAGGAAAGCGTGGTAGAGGGTCAGGAATGAGCAGCCAAGAGCGCGGGGAAGGTAGGACGGCACTTTTGGCATCGGTATCAGCACACCTGGCTTGAAGTATTCATCAGAGTAGCCTCATTCATTGAAACCTTTCTGAGTCTTGTGCAAGAAGTGCTTGTGCCAGCAGCTGCCGGTTCTAATGTGAGAATTTGCATAGAAACTACCTAAATTCTGTATCCTATATGGAAAAGAGGTGAATTTTTAAATAATGACATTATGAGCATAAAGGATCTCCACGCTTTCTATCCAACATATTTAAATATCTATGCATATGACTTACAGAACACAACAGGAAGATGCTCATGATGAACTCTGCCTCAATCTTGCACTGACACAAGGGATTTTTGGTATTTCATAGCCCTAGTAGCTGGAGCCCTTACAAATTTTAAGAATGTAAGAATCTCCAGAAGACTGCTATGAAAGAAGAATACAATTTAAAGGGTGACTTGCCCAATGTTAATGGTGGCATTTGTGGCAAAGCACCCTTGTGCCCAATTCCCCATCTCCTCGCCCAGCTGACCGCAGTGCTTTCCTCACAACAGGAGCCCAACTATTATCTTCAAAGGGGAAAACACTGTGTGAGTAAGCTGTAAAAATAGCTGGAGAGGAGCACAACAGAGAATGTCCTGCTAGTATTTCCTCTTGCAGATGCACATTTTGAGATAAATCTTTGGCATCAGCACTTGAGGCAATACACACAGCATTCTCTAAATTACTTAAGCAGTTGTGATATACCTACAGCCCCAATCTGTAACACCAATATTAAACTAGGAAAAGCGTGCATAAAATCTGTATTACCACATTCATCTCAAAAGGACATTTGGCTAATATAAAATTCAGCATCATCTTCATTGATGGTTCAGGGAAATAAAGTTGTAATAAATTGCTGCAAGGCTAATGATTGAATGAGACCATGCAATTAAGATGTGACTTTTTAAATCACCTTTGAGGTTAAACGTAGAAGAATTATGAGTAAAAGGGCAATTAAATGCCAGACTTTCCAAGCTAAGTTCTCCTCATCAAAGATTCAGTTACCTAAATTGTTTTTCACTATTTCAGAGGAAGAGCTGGGTGTAACAATATTTCATCCCCCACAAGAGGAAGTAAAGAATACTCTTTCAAACAAAAGCATTACCAGGCTATCAAAATCTTTACAAGAAAAATAAACTAATCAAGATTGATCTACTAGGGCTCTCAAGTTCCCAAATTCCTAAATGTTAACATTAGGTTATAAATGGGAAAACAGTGTAAAATGTAGCCATTATCATCTTCATATCACAACCTTGAGTAATATACATCTTAATGAAACATGAGTTACATGAGCAGCGTACTTGATATTTCTATAATCTGTAACTTTTTATATAAGTTTACATGCTGTGTTCAAAATTACTTTCCTTCCAAAATCTTTTAAGACTCATTTTTGAGGGGAAACGTGGATCCATTTATACTCTGATCCTGCAAACCCTTACATATCTGACTAACTTTAGTGTATATAACATTTCTCTTGAGTAAAACTATTCAAATTTAAGTGATTTCAAGACTGTGAAGCCAATTTGACTTTTCTTCAAGGGACATATGAAAAATCTAATACTTACTGAAAAATTAAACTAACTGCAAGCTATAGTTCTGCATGAAAATTATGAAAATATGCTTTGCCTAGTATTTAAGATAGTAACCTCTTTTTTTTCCCTGCATTTCCTTTCTCTTTGCAAGTGACAATGTGCTACTACATTTGTATAAATCAATATCAGAATTTTGTATTGTCATATCGTATTCTATCTAAAGTTTCCAAGGCATGTTAAGATGCAGCAATTTAATAACCTCACTTGGAGGTTTTATGCCTCTACGTCTAGCAGAAAAGAATGGACAAAAATTAATACAAGGAAAATGACATATAAGAAAACAGGCTTCCCAACCAAGATCACTAATATTTTGATTATGGAGCTGTAAGATTTAGACTACTATATCTGCATCACATAAACAAATAAAAACCACATGCAATTTTCCCTTGAGCAGAATGAAGAAGGGAGAAAAGAAGTACCTTTGACAGATGCTAGTCACATCACTTACTGCATGTCTAGAAAGACTTTAGAAGGCATATCTATTCCAAAATAACTAAAAAAATTCAAAATTCACACCAGTTTGTTGCAAGAGGTCACAGTTTTTATTTTAAACCAGGAACGCGCTATTTTGCTCAAACTTAAAATACCCATGCCCAATCCTCCTTTAAAAACACACCACACTGAAAAATCTTCTCTTATGATACACAGGACAAAACTGAGTTTCTTACTGATTGAAGTAAAACCGAAGTATCTCTAATTAAAAACTTACTTCCAGAGTGGATAAAAGAAGAGTTTAGGAAGATGAGAGAAAAAGAAGTCTATTAAAATGTGGTGCTTTTCACCTTGTGCAAAATGTACGTCTTTATCTTTATCCACATTAACCCTGTAGGAACTGTTGCAACAGTACTGTATGAATTTAATGGTACATAAGTTTAAAACAAGTAATGTTAGTTACTGGTGCCATTTGCATCAGAATAAAAATCCAGTTTTCTGATTTTCAAAAAACTTACAAGCCTCCTCACAGAGCTGCTTACAACAGCCTTTGCAGCTTAACATTTCTGAGATACGTAGGCAGCTTTCCTGACACACGGAAAACAGTACAAATTACTTGAGTATTCAGCATCATAAAACACAGTCACTGATATAAAAGCTGAAAATGTGCATACCAGCCTTTTATTGTGCGTTTACAGCCCAACTGAAGTTTATGAATAAATATTCATTAAAAGTTGAATTATTACTTATTGGGTATGCTGGCATTACGTTAGCGCTAAACTAAAAAGCAGCATTTCTACTTGCTGTACGCGATTGAGCTTCTCTACATACATCTGTAATTTTTAAAAATTCCTCCTGCTTCCACAACAACCTTCTGCTAATTTTCTTCAATTTTCTGCTCCACTAACTTAAAAGTCATTTCCTTAAGAAAACAGATGACAGACAACCTGAGTGACTGATTATATTGTGCCATCACTTTGTTTTTTCTCTGAGGCCTTGGTTTAAGAGGATGGATGTTAGTGTAAATGACAGAAAGGGGAGCTTCGCATAGGATTTCACTTCTGTTCAAAGACAAGCTAATGCAACCTCGCTGAGGTGCAATCAACTTGACAAATGGATGCTGTGCAGCCCTGTGCCTCCCACTGAAACCCGAGAGTCTGATTTACACAATATTCCCCCTGTAAATGGAGGGAAGCCCAAATTCCAATCAGACTTAACGCTGCTCGGCTGTATAATGGGGTTGATCTGATAATTCCTCCCATATAATGAAATCTGATAATAGTGGGAAAAAATACATCAGAGAGAATGGAATACATTAATGAACTTGTAAAAATACACTTAAGTTTTACCAGATTTAATAAACAGACGAGGGATGGCTCAGACTGTGAGTCTTCATATGTGGTCAGCAGTTCTCGGGTTTAACAATGAAGCTGACTGAAAATACAGAGTTTCTATTTACAATTGACTACATTCACCACACCTTTTTTCAGATGGCCAGGAAAAGAAAAAAAAAAAGTATTTAAACATCAAAGTAAGCTTTGTAATATGTTTACATGTCTTGCCTTGTTCTGTTTCTCCTTCAAACTAAACTAATTCTACGATACAAACTGTTTTCTCAGGGAAATGTGAGTCAGATAATGTTTTCCTATCCATGAACGTTTCATTTGCTAACTGGAAAAAATAGGAAACATTTGCTTTTAGACTTTTAAGGGTTTTTTTAAAATTGAAAAACAAAGACAATTCTATTTCAAAACCCTTTTTACAGAAGTTTGACAGCTGGTACAAAAATTAACTGAATGTTTATCCTGGAAAAAAGTCACAGAAATGTCTATTAAAATCAGAATTTTATGTGTATCATAATAAACTACTCCAATTGTCATTGTTCTCTACAAATAAACATTTTGCCTTAGCAGCTACAATTGCAACCAGAAGCTGTTCTCACACATACACGAGTTGAGCAGTGCAGGACTTTTAGGGTTTTATTTACTTTGCTGTTGTCACAAATAAAAGAAAAAAAGAAAAAACTTATGCAAACATTTCATGCTGAAGTGAATGGATTTCAACAGCTGCTGATTTGGTGACATCGAGAACCCCAGTGGAGATGTCCTGCTGAATTAACGTCTTGGAAATGTTAAAAAGAAACTTCAAACAGCCCTTGTTTAGCAGGCGGTCGAGGCTCGCTCTCGGTGGGGATCATGTGAAGACTAGCAGAGCAGTCACTCAGTCATGAATCAGAGTTGTCAATAGTTGCCTGTTTTCTCAACAGGTGTCTCAATCACACGCCATAATCCTTCCCCCCATAGGCTTCTGTTTAACAGTACTTGCTATGGCACAGGGTACTGGTTTTGCTTATGTGAGACATACATCGATTTCTTAATAACCAGCTCCCTCCTGTAGTCTCTGCTGAACCTTATGTTCGGTATAAACACGACTCTCTCGCCTATGTGAGCCAGCGGGGAAAGCATGAGAACTGTAACACGGGAGTGAGGAAGCATTTAATCCTTTGTTATTGCTGCAGATAAGCACGGCAAACACCAAATGATCATCCACTCTTTTGCCAGATAATTACAAAATGCTATTATATTGAGGTACACTTTGTGAATCACTATGCAGTAATCACTTGGCACTTGGACAGAAAGGCATCACTGATATAAAGGATCTTACTGTAAATAAAAATGTAGGGAAATGTTTCATATCAACTAAATAAAAAATAAGAAGTTTAAACTGAAAACCCAAGAAGCCATTTTCAAAAGGACTTTTAAAAATAACTTTCAATCACGAGTTTTTACAGAATTTTTTGTAATTAATTTTGTTAAGTTTTGAAATCCTCATTTCTTTTATATGGCTCATGCATACATGTAAGCACAAAAGTAAATTAAGTCCAATGGGTCACAGCTGTTAGAATCCTGAAAAAATATAATTATTCACAGAAAATTTTAAATTACATACAGTTTTTACTCTATAAAAAAGTGTTTCTCTCTTTGCTTACAGCTATGTGATTTGAGTCACATCAGTATTAAGCAACATCACTAAAAGATGTAGAGAAATCTTTCTTGGTTTTTCTGTCAAAAGGCAGTAAATATTCTACAAGACTTCCTGAGCTTGCACAAATCGTATCATTTACAATGTGAATTAGAACCAACTTTGTATCACCAAACTACTCTGGGCTTCCTGTTGTTACCTTTGTTTTTCAATTTTAACTTTTATATGTACACAAAATACTGATTATCTGAAGTAATCTTTTGTATTTTCAGGCCAGTCTCTTCCTGTATCAGTGGCAGAAGCATGTTTGGAAAATAACGCAGGCAGGTTACTTGCAGTGTGTTCCACTTCTATAGTAACAGCTCCTGCAGAAACTACAGCTTCCGCATGACTCGCAAATTAAACATAAAAGGACGTCTACCAAAAAACATACCGGCTTTATGCAATGGTTTGAGATCATAAGCCCTTTCAATTCAGACTTTACAAAAAATTTCCCTTAGGAAGGCAAATTCTCCAAATGTAGCACACAATTTAATAATTTCCAAATACCTTTGAAATTCATGTCAAATTAAGTCAGACAGTAAAACTGGTGTAGTTTTATCATTTCAGCTGTATGTCAAAATTCTTCCACATTGTTGGATAACATGAAAGTGCAGCACCAGTTCCTGTCACCCTCAATTTAAAAACTTTTGATATACTACCTCTGAGCATGGAGTTGTTTAAATACTCTCTCTAACATCAGTAAACTGCATGTACCACCTGCACTGTGACTTGAATTACTGAAATACAACACTACACAATTAAAGAGATCATCTCAGATTTCAGCAGAAAAAACATGGTACTGAAGAAGTTCGTATCAAAATATTTTAAATATATTTCAAACGTGAAATATCATTTGATTGTGTATCTGATGTATACACAGATTATTAATTTATAAAGTATACATCATAGGGACAAGTTGTTTTAAGTATGTTGATAGATGCATATAGTCTGGGGCAGATCTTGAAAATGCTTGACCTTAACGTACAAGTAATCCTTGTGAATTAATTTTAACTACTTGCATAAGTGCTTTGTAATTTGACTTGTAAGTTTTTGCAATTTCTATAAAAATGAACATAAAATATAGACATTACTTCCTATGTTGCACAGACAGCATGTCAGTATATTTTTTTCACTCTGAGGTAATTTGTAATAATTTTGTTTCCACTCATAGCCTTAGTTTTATTTTATTCAAAATCGTGTAAGTATTTTGACCTAAGACTGGACTGATCAATTGGTTTCAACAGGATTGCTTCCCGTGCATTTGTAGAAAGAAAACTTGCATTTTTTAAGATTTGTTTTCTCTGTAATGTTTAAGACTACGTAAGGATATTACATAGAGAATATACAGGATGATTATTTAGAGAACACAAATACATCCTCAGCAAATGCAACTTTTAATGAGCTTTACTTACAACACTCAACGGGTACTGATTGATTCTGAACAGGAGCCCAGCCTCATACAGACCACATTCATCAAAAGCATCCTAATCATAGCAGCATATTAACATTTTGAACTTTACTCCCAGTACTGAAGGAATGCAACTCCTGAAATAATGAAATTTAGGGGAAACTGAATCTTGTTTTCTATACGTGAAGACCTACTTTCAACACAGATCACTCATTCTTGCTGCATTCTCTGCTTTCTCTCCAGCAAAGAGCAATTATAAATTATAAAATATAAATTATAAAATATAAATTAGAAAAAAGTAGCTATTTCAGAGCAAACCTGTAATGTTGACATGTAATCACTGTAAAAATGGAACTTTCAACAGGTAATCTACAACGATGCAAGTTCCATCTCATTCAGATGCAGCTCATTTACTCCAGTATAAAAAAGGACAAAATTTTAAAAAGGAACAAACTACAGTAGTAAAAGTAATGCAAAGGCTACAGCAGCAAACCCTTAGACACATAGTCAGAATGATGTCAGGAAACGGGAAAGTGTTATTGTCATTAAAGGTAGCATCGATATTCTAGAACTTGACCATGCTCAGCCCTAAACTCCAAATTTTAAAAGGTATATTGACAGATTATATGGTTCTGAAAAAGAGTCAGAAGAATAAGGTGTGTAAAATTTCTGCATTTCAAGACTAAAGAAGCTTAAGCTATTCTGCTTATGACAGAAGGTGTGGGTGACCTAACAGTGGGCCTGCAGCACCTACGACGAGAGAGATTTGCAGGGAGACAAAAATAAGATTCTGTAAAAGGCAGAAGAACAGACAAGAAGAAAGACATACAACTTCTCTCAGACTACAATAGGGTAAGAGTGATATTGAGCCTTTTCTTTTTTCTGCCAGACACGGAATGTAATGGAAATTTAAGCTGCAAACTCTGAAACATCTTCAGTAAGTTCCCAGCATAAACGCAGTACACCAGCATACTCACACTGTTCATCTTGAGACCTGAAAGACCTTTTCTGACTTCTTCATATGATAGAAACTGAAGTATGTCACATGGTTATACCACTTTTACCTGGTAACTTGGCTTGCTTACATTCTGATTCCTACTTGAAATGGAGAACGTGGTCAGGAACGCAGAAGTACGCAACATATGCCCTAGAGTCTTGTTCCATCTGATAAAAGACCATCCCTGTCAAAATTGCACTCTTGCTCAAACCATCAGTCAAATACAAGTCTTTGACACTCCAGGCTGCTGCTCTCTCAACTGTGAAATGATTCGTGATCTGGAACCAGGTTTCCAAGGGAGGTCTAGGAGAGAAGTAAGAGGCACTACTCAAAAGTAGACCTGTGAGACATTGTGGCTCTTCAAGATACAACCCAGCACACGTATCTGTTCTCAGGACAAGGACCATGAATTCCTGTGATTCCAACAAGTCTTTACTTTTCTACACTTCCCTCCACCTTTTTCTAAAAGCATGAACAAAATTTCCCCTTCAGTTACTTTTGGCCAGCAGGAGGCAATGTGCATGCAAGTATCAGCTACAACTTAGAAAACTGAAAGAGCAAAAGGGAGTTAAACATACACATTATTTGTTCTACTGTAAAAAGTGAGATATGGCTAGAAACTGCAGCTTTCATGCAGTTTGGACATAAAAAACTGACTGTAGGAACATCAGCTCTTAGTGTGACTGTGTTCAGAGACACCGTGTTTTACTTTCATGCACTTAGACAAGATCCCAGCCAAAATAAAGATGGGATACTAACCCCAGGCAATGTAGCTACATTTGGTATTTCACCTCAGATCAACCTCTGTTCACATCAGTTGAACCTGCATTTCTGATTGTCTGTACATTTTCACAGATGGATCATCAGTTAATCTAATGGAACGACTCATATGTAGACCTACATGAGTATGAAAATGTTTACAGGATCAGGACATTTGGTCAAAATTTCTCAATGAACTAGTGGTGTGGATACTCATCTGGTATCATCATAAACTGAATGGCCAATGCTCCTGAAAAAGAGAAAGCATGCAGTCGTTTAAAAGCTGTGGGTGCTCTTTGTTTCTGAATACTGTAGTTTAAGGAATCTCAAATCAGAAGTCCAGAATTAGAGGGTATATTTGAAATGCAGCCTTTAAATTTTCTCTCAAGGCTTTAATTCATACTTTACACTTTGGATCACAGTCTATATTATTTTTGAAGCTTCATGATTAACCTTTAACTTTACTAAAACTGTTATCATGAGTGCTACTATCCTGTTACACACAGCACTGTCCTTAGGCTGCTGATGGAACACATCTTGCCTAAATATCTCAGTAAGTGATAACCTTTGAAACAACTTCTGGCAGGCTGTTACATCAAACTGTTTCATACCTTCTCATGCTTTTTTCAATTAAAAAAGTCTTTCAAGTAAATAATTATATTACTTTTCTTTTTATTCTTACATTTAAAAATGCTACCTTTTTTTATTTAATCAAACCAGTCCTAAGTAGCTTTTAATCACTTAGCTTTTTTGTCTGAAGTTTTATTGAAAACAGCCAGTTTACTTCCTTATCATTTTTCTCACTGTTCAGTCATGATCAGAAACAAGATGTTCCTCAAGATATTTCGTAATTTCATCAAATTCTATACTTCCTGTTTTTCCAACTGGTTTCAGGACTGTTTTGTTCATTCCACTGCTTATTTTGTCACATTTCCCAAGTCTTACTATAACTCAATTCTTGTCATATTGTTGTATGTTCTAGAGGTTATTTAGATATGAAGTGCTCTTGGCTTGTTATCCTCAAAGGCGTATCTTGTACACAGAAAATAATTTGCTTCTAACTCAACAGATAGCTTGCTGCTCTTCCTTTCAGTGACATACGTTGATATAAAGTATAACTGTGACAATTTTACTTGGTCACTGGCTTCATGCAAGTTATTTTGGTTTTTGACAGGTAAATAAAATCCTCCTGTTTTATCATGACTTGCCAACACTGTTAAGATAGGAAGAGGAATGTCTAAACATATCAAAACAGAGATTCCTAAGGCAGATGCAGTAAGACCTAAAAGGTGTATTAGAGCAGTCATTTCTCTAGCTGAAGAACGAAGACATATTGCACTTCAGAGGAGTGTGTTGAGGGGAAAGTGTGGGCATTCGTTGCCACGCTGCTCAGCTGACTCTTCAAGAAGCTCCTTTGCTGCTAAAACTGTGTCCATGAACTTCCCCCAACAGCGAAAATCACCTTCACAGAGCAGCTCCAGCCACATTAAAGCTGGCGGCTTGTACTTTTCACATTTCGTCTCTCTTAAAACATTTGTTAGAGAGCAAAACTGAGAGTCCAAAATTGCCAAGCTTCTTTAAAATCCCAAATACTGTTTTTTACTGAATACTGGTTTTGTATCACTTAAGCCTCAAAGACAATTTGACCTGAAAAGAGACACAAAGCCACCAGAAATAGGAAGGATGCAGCCAAAATTTTTATTTTCAGTACACTATACATAGTTCTTTTACTCTGATTAAAAGTCACAGCAAAACAGTCTTTGAGAAAATTAATTTCAGCTCTTCCCATCTACATTTGTCTCAGGTGTTACCTTTTCTAAATGCAAAATGATTAATTTAAAAGTATAACTTTCCCTTTTAAATGAAAATATATTTTGTCCCAAACGTAATTTCCTTACACTCTACTAAACACAGACAGGAATGGCGAAAGGCTACAAATTTTTAGGTTCTCCACTGATGCATTAACTAAACAAAAAAGACAACCTTACTTGTTTCAGAAAGCTTTATTAGAATAGGAATCTTTGAAGACAAACACAAAAGATTCTAATATATTTAGATTTTATAATGTAAACAACTAATTTAATGCATCACTAACAATATACAATAGTCGCCATCTTGCAACATGAATGCAAGTAAGAAACTGATGTAATCTGGGAGATATTTCAAAACAATTAATTTGAGAATAAAAAAGAACTTTTATTATGTAAACTCTCCCTGTTAGCCTTTTTAAAAAGGATCAGAAAACTGCAGCAGTTGAACCTTTGCTAAATGATGGTAAGAAGAAATCTTTTGAACTGGCCTCTAAATTAAGAACAAGTAATTGCCTGAGAAATGGTATTTGATCAAAAGGGGTTTAAGTGTTATTTATCAGGAGAGTTCCAAAAAACTCCACAAGATCCTGTTTATTTAAATGAGGGCCAAAAAGCTTTCAATTTTTTGCAAATTTTCTCAAAGTATTTTGACATGTCTAAATTGTGTGTTTGCCAGCGTGTCAGGCTTCTTCTGTGCTAATATTTTCGTTCTATAAGGGTAAATGGGGCTTAAAGCATTTTTGGGTCAAGTCAACATTTGATGCCTCCTTTTGATTTCCTTAACTCTCTCTCAAGCCCATATCTTCTTGTTAACTACTTTGCATCTAAGAAATTATAGCAAACCTTGCTTTCCATTTTTTTTCTTTTCTACTATTTTCCTCACAAGCATGGACGGATACATGATGACAAAAAATTTCTACACACCGATCTCTGTTTATTTTTTATTTAACTTGAAAGAGTGAGCCTGTTCTCTGTCATAATCCAAAATCAAGCCCCAGGTCCTGCAGTATTATCTGCATTGATGAAGAGAGACACCCTAGGAAGCCTCACTCACATGAACAAAGCTTCGTGTCCCCTAAATGACTGACAGGGTATTATTGTACCACTTCGCATAAATGACAATGGAGTATTGAATCAAATACAACAACACAGAAATCTCCCCAATTCATAATTTCAATCAGCATGCGGTGCTAGAAAAAATTACCCAAATTATTAAAAAAAAAAAAAAAGTTAAAGTATGAAACATTTAGGGAGTCATCTGAAACAGGACTGACTTGCTGAACAGCCTGATATTCTGAAGCAATGGTTAAACGGGCTTTCTATGATCTCACAAACCAGCTAAAATCTTGCCATTACTGGGATGAGCCTTGTAGCCAGTATCAGCAAAAGGTGTGCTTTTAATGTAAATAGCTGAGGCGTGATGAGTACATGGACTGCTCAGAGAACTGAGCTTTCGGCACTTGTCTTCCTTTCTCAAGCTGCCAATACAAGAGATTCAGCAACACCAGAGGTATAAATCTGTGCCAAGATGGCCTTTATGAATCCATGCCGTGTAACCAAGTTTTAAAAACCCTGAAGCAAATGTAAAGCTTTTTTATACACAGCTGAATGCTGAGGAAGGGAAGCTATCATTTTGTCTGCAGCTTATGCTTAGAAGAATTACAGAAGGGAGGAAGAAGATGACTTTCTGGGTACCTCTGAGGAACACAGTGACGCCAGCTGAACATGACTTACTACCTTAGACTGCCTTTGTAGCCTGACCTAGAAGTCTTTGCCTGGGGTTCATGTGGCAGTTTCCAACCATGAGAAGCATGTGGCTGGGAGGTTTGGACAATGCCGCCACCAGCTGGATGCCTACTGGTGGCAGGGATGGGGTTGAGGTTGGTTATAGATATATACACTGGAAAAAAAAAACAGTTTTGTATTGGCTAAATTTGCTCCCAGAGTTTGGACAAGCGTTCTGCAATTTCAACTGTAAACAACTTTAGAAACTTTGAAGTTATCCCTTTTAGTTTGCTCAGGTTTGGCCATTTGTAATGAAAACCAAAGAGCAAGATTCACTTGATGGTCAATACCAGACTGTGGAAAATCAGAGCTTAAGACTCTTTGACTCCCAGGAGGATCTAAATCCTTCTTTTCACCTTTCAGAACAGCACCCTAACTCCCATTTTTTTTTAATATTAAAAAATGAGAATTTCCCCAAACTCTTCTGCTCATGCAGCTCTACTGAGCACACTGTTTAGTGAGTCAAAGAAGAGGATGACTACCCCGTGGTTATCACTTGGTGTTCCTGCAGCTACCCAGCTGTGCCGCTCTGCAGCATGAGGAGGGTTCCTACAGAGGATTCATGCTCACACAGGGACAGGCATGGAATAAAATGTATATCTTCTGCACCTCGCGTGAGTGTGCGAACCACTGAGCTTGTAGGTAAAATAATCCATAATCTTTCCCAACAGTTCTGTGAATCTCAGCCATTTTCCTAGCTTCACTACAAATGCCCAAATACTAAATGAATTATTTTTTTTGGCTAGAAGCTTTTTTTTCTTTATTTTGGACCAACTTGAACTGTTTTCTTGAGGGCATGAAGGATGAGAGGAGATTTTGGCCTGTAAAATCAATTATTTGTACAGCCGTAACGATCTGTGGAAAACTAGGTCTCACAGTCTCTCTAACGATGGGAAAGAGAAAGAAAGAATATGAAGAAATAAGTATAAAAATTAAAGTTTAAGTTAAGAGTTCAGTGTTTTGGTTTTGCTTGATACCTCCATTTTAGTGTTTATTATCCCAAGTCCTGTATCCTTGAGAGAGTGAATTACTTGGAAGCAGACTTAGATTTAGCATATGTGAGGGATCTTGCTGGAATGAAGCATTAGTATTGGAACACAGATGGTCTGTAAGAGCTACAAAATGGAGGACACAAGCACATACAGCGCTTCTGGGGATGTAGGAATTCCTGTATTAAGTGAGGATATTGCACATTTGATGCTTTGAAGAGAAGGCTGGTTGGTGACTCCCTCCTGTCTCAAACAGTAGGATGTTCTGACTCGATGATCTGAGAAATCTAGTGTGACTACAAAAACCTGTACATGAAATGAGTTTGGGAGACGAGAGAGACTCAGATGATATCCTAAATGACTTACAAGAATTAAGATAAACACCTTTTTGCCTGGAGATGTCTGACACAGGGCATCAATGGCAATAATGTAAAAAAGAAGAGTGAAGTAATTTTCTCAGATAAACCATTAGTGATCAAGCTGGGCTAAATCTTCAGCTCTTTCTTGATGATGTATTTAAAAAAAAACATCCAAGGAAGAAAGCAGAATGTTGTTGCACCAGAGACATCTAGGAACTGAGCTTAATCTTAGAGCTCCTAAACAGGGCTCCACAACTTCCTCATGCTCAGCAAAGAACCAGACCTTTAATCTACCTATCCGTGTTACAGGTAGCACAGCTGAGAGAGCAACTTTAGAAATGAACTTTAAATTGGACAGGAATTTGCCATAATTTGCACTTAATATGCATGTATCACTACTTTTATACTTTTTCCATCACTTGACTAAGCTATTCCTTTGTTCCTCCGGTATTCCTACCCCCACCCAGAACAGACATGAGTTTCCCTACAACAGACTGAGAAAAGTGTCTCAGTGCTAAAAACATGGGCCAAACTACACAGAAATGAGTGTGTAAGTTATGTATACGCAACAGATGACAGGAGTTTGCTGTGGGAACACGGTGCTGGAAGACAGTCCAAGTTTATAGTAGTGCTTAGAGTAACTCACCACCAGGGCTGGTTGTGCTGTGTAGAGCTATCCCAAAAAGAAGAGGGAGAAGTTGTTTAAACTCTGAGTCAGAGGAAAACGGCACCGATTTGATGAAACTAAAGTGGTGACAGAGAAGAGTGCTCAGTTTCGTTACCCCATTGTATTTCACAGTACACAAGCTTGGCTGTTCCCCTGTAATTAGTTATGAACATGACCCCCTCAATTTCCCTTTAAGCCTATGGTCAGAACATTTATGATGAGATCCTGGCTTCTTGAAACAAATCCTTGAAATGAAGGGGTGTAGGATGTCCAGTTTAGTTTCTACTTGCACTATGTACATTCAGGGGTTGTAAGATGATGCAAACAAAAACCTACGAAATTTGCTTTGTACTAGGTAAAATGCGTAATGCCAGCTATGTGCTATTATTTCAAGAGAAGTGGAAAAATTAGGTGGCGAACAGAACTTTGGCAAAAGCACAGTCCTTCAGATGCAACATGTGTATATCATTATTTTGTCTTGTACAATGGTTAAGGAAATGTATTTTGAAATGGCAATTATATAATTAGTGTGTTAAGCAACTTCTTCAAATGACAAGTGATTAAACATGTATCAACAAACAGACACAGCACACTGTGTGCGGAAAATGCCACAGAATAACTCTGGCAAGCAGAGGGTGGGCAACCAAGTTGAGTGTACATTTTGCTGAAGTCTTTCTTGGTCTGAAATGGAGGTGCCTACAAAGTAGGCAACTGGCTTTTGACTGAGTGTTAGTTTTCATTCATAAGGTTTGAAAGCTTTACCAGCCCTAGAAATTAAAATTAATATATCTATCAAAATTAAAATCCTGCCTGTCAGGGGTCAAGATGAAAAATCCAGATCCTTGTCAATCCCAACTGCAAGACAAGCTACCTGGGAGGGTCTCCTCCCACTCAATTTTTGTCTCCAGCTCTGTCACCAACTTTTGTCTAGTAGGTGCAGGTCTATCAACTTTTAACAACTGAGTAGGAGAAGAACCTACCTTTGTTGCCTTCCCTCTGTTTTTTCCTGCCACGGAAAAAGCTGTTAAGGTTTCTTGGTACTGCAAGTGGGCTCAGCCTCCTGTTGCAGTGTGACAAGGCAGCAAACTGACACTTTCAGCTTTCCCAAACTTCTCCAATATATTTCCCTTTTAAGCTTCTTCCCTTTCCTATCAGCCACAGCAGCAAGGAAATTCAAGATTTTTACATTTCACCACTGGTCAGCTCGGCCTAAAGTAACAGCAAAACAAACCAAACCAGAAACAGATTGCAGACTAAGGATAGCGAACAGCTGGCCTGTGGTCCATGGAAGGTTGGCTCATTGCACATTGTTAATGCCTTTCTTTTCACTTCCACATGCTATACTGCACTGAAAGCCTGCTAAGGTATTTTAATGAAAGCAACTACTAAGGCTGCAGTTCCAAAACAGCTAAACTTCTCTAGGTCTCTCTATGATCCTGTTCTTCGTCCTTCATCTGTGTGCATTCCTGTTCTCTTCTTTATACCTGGTCACGCTACTGCACAGTGAACAGGTTTAAGACAAACATTTCTACAAGAAAATAATTTTTCTGCACAGTTAATTTTTGCCTCATCCTCTTCAAGTGACATTTTACATGGTGGGTGAGCTGATCTAATAGCTTGCTGCTGTGCAAGGGGATGGCTCTCTCTCCTCTTCTCTTGGCTGGGCAGTCCTGACGTCTCCCTTGCTCCAGCTCTGGTACTCATTGAAACCCCAGTGGGCCACTTCAACTCACTTAGCTGGCTAAAAACCTGAGTTAGCTTCTGCCAGCTTAGTGGTTTAGGAAGCGGCCAGGATTGGAGATGAAGTCAATGGGAAGGAACACCACGGTAGAGTCTCCCACCTTGAGGATATTCAAAAGCTGTCTGGACATGGTCCTGGGCAGCCGGGTGGCCCTGCTTGTGCCAGGGGGTTCCAACAGACGCCCTCCAGAGGTTCCTTCCAGCCTCAGCTGTTCTGTGATTCTGTGAACCTCACTACTCTTGTGAAACCTCACCTATAGTTGTCATCATGATATTTCAACTTTTCTTTTTTTCCCTCAACAGAGGAGGAAACAGCCCCCAGAACACACATGCTCTTTGTTTATCATCTTTTTCATGCAAAGCATGTAAGATACCCAGAGACTGCATCAGTAGCATTTCATACCCTGCTGACATTACTGTATAAACAAACATGCATACACAGAGCACTGAAAATCCTATTCTGCATCTTCAGCAAGAGGCAGTCACATTGGGATGCTGCTTGGGAAGCCCTGAATGAGAGCATTGAAAGGGTCTGGCAGGGAGACAGCTGTGCCTTGGTTTACATTCTGTTCCCATTCGGCAGTTAATTAGTAACTCACTTTTTGAAAATGCAAGATTACACATTCTGAACAAATAGAAATGTTTGATCTCGAGCTCATCAAGGAAAACTTAGCAGCTGCCAGGGAAAAGCAAATGTTCTATCACGTACATCCAGACTGAGATAATGTAAAACAGAAGATGAAGAATACAGAGAGAATGTACAAATGCTTCCACACACAGCTGTGGGGAACACAGCAGACGAGGAAAAACTACCAAATACCAGACAACAACCTAGTGAGCCTAACTAAAACCTGATGGGATGACTCCTGACTGCAATGTCAACCCAAGAGGTTCAACTTTCCCCACACAACAAGAGTGAAGCATGGTGCTACATATCAAAAGCAGCACATGAACCGTCTCTTGGAGCACCAGGCACTCAGCTGTGGCCATGCCGGACTCACCCTAAAGGTTACAGAGCTGTCAAGCGGAAGGTGGGAGAAGGAGACCTACTTGTGTGGGATGTTTTGACATGATCAGGTCGGAGTCCTGATGCTGAAAGGGCTGTGAAGGGAATCACCAAGTTTTGGGAAAACTGCTTGAAGAGTCTTACTCATTCAAACTAAAGTTTTCTCATTTTACTAAAGAAGCCACCCCAAAGAAACAAGAGTTGTTTTTACAGTAAATCAAGCAGAAATGAGCTGACAAGGGAAGCACATAACACCATTAAAAAAAAAAAAAAAAAGTTTTTTTTTTAAAATAGTAATATTTTGGCATTTTTTGTCTATGTCCAGGACATAAACATCCACTGTGAAGTAAATCTGAACATCCAAAGAATACTAATTTTGCCTTATAACAAAATTAATTTTAAGCAGGAATTAATGCAGTGTCCAGTAAATGAACTTTTTTTCTGATGTAGCAAGGTATCTTAACAAAAAAAAAAAACCAATCCTTTCCATCTTTATTGGTTACAGCACTGGAAAATTTCTCATCCTCTGCATATTCACTGACTGCACCACTGTTTTTTGGGGCTTTTGTTTTTCTTAGAGGGTTCTCCCTGCCGGACTCTCTTATAAAGTCTATCCCATCAGTAGCTCTTCCACTTCTACAATTTCTGCCCCTACTTATTTTCCTTCCAACTGTTTTAAAGTGGTAATAGTGGTAAATTATATATAATATTACACAACTCTTATCTGTCCTGGAAAATAAAAGTATTCCATTTTATGCACTGTAAAGTGTAGAATAGTTCTAAAAACATGGTCTAATATACAACATAAATATAATGGATGGGATTAAGAAAGCATGGACTAAAAATATAAGCGTGAAAGATTCATTATACTCACTCTAGCGGCATGTCTCGTTGGGACTATTGGGTAATTTAAACATCAGAAGCCAGTAATAAACAAATGGGCAGTACTGCTAGCTCCAAAAACCACACGTTAAAACCTCCAAAATCATCACAAAGTATTAAAATAATGAGACTTCAAGAAAATGCACTAGTCTTTGTTCTCTATCTTGAAATTTAAATAGAGAACTGGTCACCCCTCAATGGACATCAAGTTACTGGGGGCTGAAAATTCAATTGTACAGGCAGAGCACTCCATGGCAAGCATTCAAAAATCTCAAAATGCGCCCAATCTGCTCTTTCTCATCACCAGAACCGACTTTAAAATGATTTTATTAAAAAAATGAATGTTCAGACTTCCAACCTGCCTGCTGTTCAGCATGTGTTAAGAATGCACCCAAGATGTTTTTTCCAGGGTTTTCTCCTCAGCTATGACAACCACAGGGGTATGATACTGCTGAAGCAAAGCTGCAGTCATTTAGAGATGAAGCATTCAGAATAACAGCAATTATTACGAAGCCACCAAAGATGATAATATTGCAAATTTCAATAATATACACACAAACACGGAAGATGAATTTGACACCGTTTTGTTCAAGACCTAGCAGAAGCGTCACTTCTCAGATTGAAACTATGTCACAGGCCATCTTGTATGACACAGTCAATCAAATTTAACCTAGTTACTATTACAGGGGAGTCCAACTATTTGTGTTAAGTGAAGTACATCTCTTAACAACTCAATGGCATTGACTAGAAGTCTTTAGGGGAAACAGAAATCTCCATTTCCTTCAGTCGTTTGCTCTGATAGCATTAAATCTTCTACCTAAAAGTTCTTGGCACCTCTGTGCTCACAATTTCAAAGTACTCTTCATATAACCCGGTTTGCTAAAGCTGAAAGATATTTATTTCTATTGGTAACAAGCAATTCAGTGTCCAATACCTCGAGAATCTAAGCAGGCAGAACTCTCTAAGACTTTCAGACTAAGCAGTAGAGAAGATGTCTTCATTTTGGTGTGATATTTGAGCACCCTCTAACTTCTTCTCATTGTCCCACATCTATGGCCTTTAGACATTCATTTTCTTAGTTTTCTGCTCCATTCCACCTATTTTTTGCTTACATAGACTCCTATCTTTTTTTTTTTTTCTGGTCTCCTGCCCATCATACCTTCAGTTTTCTTAGTGACACGAACAGAACCACTACCTGGACTTCCTTTCTGTTTCCCTATATGATCCACATTAAATTAAATCCTCAGCTTTACACCGTATGCCTAAAGTCCATCCTGAGTCCTGAGAATAGTTTGCCTCCAGTCCCACAGCAAGGTAAAAAATACCAGGATTCATTACCATTAAGGAAAAACTCAGGTGTGCTTGAGAAAGCCACTAGAAAGCAGGGCCATTTTAACTAAAAGCTGCTTGTACCTAAATTCTATTGGAAAAAAAAAAAAAACAACCAAAGAATTGCTGCTATTTATAGTTACAGTTGAATACTAGGAAACAGAAAATAGAGAAACAAATAATTCAGGGAAAAAAATATTCTAAAAACCATTACATTTCTACTAAGAAGGCTGGCACACCTGAATGCAAAATGCAACAAAACATGTGGCAGGCTGGACTGCAGTGGTACTTTAGGAATGTTTCCCTTTTTTACACTTTGCTAAAAGGAAAATCAAAGACCAGCAATTGCTTCCACAATACTGCTTCATGACCAAATCAGATATACCTTGTTAATCAGACATTTGAAATACACACTAATTATTGTACCAATATGAAATGCTCATTTTAATCTGGAACTGCTCAAATGAAGTATGTGGATAAAAAATTTAAACTCATTAAAAACACAAGTAAAAGCAATCTAAAGAATGAAAACTCCCTACAGAGTTTAGAGAAAGAGGAAGTGACTTGAAAAACTGCTGTGTCAAGTCTTGGCATACTTGAAAAAGCAAGATAATATACTTATACAGCACTGTAACCACATTAGTATCTGCTGGGTAACAAATCTCCCACTGTATGTGAGTCGAGAGATATATTACAAAAGACAAGGATTGCCATCAGAAACTGTTTTCCTCCTTTCCTTTCCTTTCCTTTCCTTTCCTTTCCTTTCCTTTCCTTTCCTTTCCTTTCCTTTCCTTTCCTTTCCTTTCCTTTCCTTTCCTTTCCTTTCCTTTCCTTTCCTTTCCTTCCCTTCCCTTCCCTTCCCTTCCCTTCCCTTCCCTTCCCTTCCCTTCCCTTCCCTTCCCTTCCCTTCCCTTCCCTTCCCTTCCCTTCCCTTCCCTTCCCTTCCTTTTTTCATTTCTGTTTCTTTTTTTTGATCAAGGTACAAGGCCAGCTGTGGTTCTTCTGCCAAAATACATATAGTGACAACTCTGGTATACAGCTTTTTCTTTAGATATTCTTACACAACAGATTTCGATATTTCAGATATTCTTACACAACCACTTTCACAAAAAGAAACTATTCTAGAGTCTCATTCAGAGAGTTTTCCATTAACAAAACAAAACAAACAAAACCCAACCAACCAAAAAAAAGCCCTAGAAATTACAAAATCTGTATTTTAGAATGAACATGAGAAAAATTATTTTCATAAAAACAGAAACAGACAGATCCTCAAAGTGAAACTATGTCAGGCCCCATAGCTGACACAAATCAACATGCCTCCATTGAAATCACAGGCTTTCAGGTGACTAGTCCACCCTAATTACCATATAATACAAAAGAGACGATTTAAAAATACAGATGACATAAACTAGAGTTTCTATAATTAAAGTTTTATAGCATGTGGATATCTTGCACTTATTTAATTTGAAACTTCAAAATGTTGATAATTTAGCTTAATCAAGGTGCAGCAGTTCTGTTTCCTATTTTTATAAGAAGAATAAGGGTATCAAATAAACCTGTTATGAGGGAAACTGTAGAAAAAGAAGCAAAATCATACCCATCACATAGGAACAAGAAAGAAAATATATTTTTTTTTTTAGCTAGTCCATTAAGAGCTCTAATTTTGACATGAATTAATTAAATGCCTGACGAGCACTTGATGTGCTTTCTGTTTGTTTGATAATGATTTGGTTTTCTCTCTTTATTCAGGGGACAGCAAATAATGCTTCAATCCAGTCCTGCCACCTGCCTTATCAAGCACAAGCAGTCGGTAGCATCTCTCTTCCCCAGAAAGCGGAATTCCTTTGATATTTGAGAGGATGAGCAGAAATTTGTGAATCCTATCCAGTATGTGGCGCTATTTTGTGGCCCACTGGTTGGCACTTGGCTTTTAGATGATCACCGTATTTTGCTCTCAGCTCAGATGAAATCTTTGCACAAGTGATGTGGGTTCAGTGTGCAACAAACACCTCATCATACAATGACAAAGCATTTTTCTTTCCTTTTCAAGAACTCCATGGAAAATTACATAACTAAACCAAATGATGAACATTTTTTTAAACTTCAAATTGAAGTAAGATTAGGAAATTCTAGCTACATAATGGCCCAAGCAAACTTAATTCTACTCATTTGTGCACATGCTACGATACAATCTTTATGTACGTGATTTTATGAATATTTTTTTTCATCACAGAAGAATGTCCTGTTTGGAGTACTGAATGAGCACACTTGGGATCAAACTAATGCTGCGCATAATCTGGAATTTTCTAATTTCTAGGTACTTGATTTTGCAGACTCAATAACACTTTTTCATTTAGATGTCTTAAATATGTAATTATTCAGATGGTTTAAATGTGCTTTTTGCTTACAAAGTCTTTTTGTCTGTTTACATATCATACTCTAGCCTAAATAAATTCTCAGACAAAGGCCAAGCTGGCTTGTAGCCCAGAATGTAGTTGTTACCAAATTGACATGGACCACCTTAAATTCATTGAAATGTCTAAATATTGTCTTTGACTTACAACTTAATTTTAAAAGGCGATCTTTACTGAAAGAAAAATGAAGCAACTTTAGAACAGCATAAACAAGTTGCTGGATGAAATGAGAATTGAATGAATTACTTCTGTCAAAGTATGTTCTGACTTACCACAACTCTCCATTACTGTAAAAAACCAAACACTTAAGGACAGGAAATATCCTCATTTTACCATGTAAATAACTAATGGGCTTAGGCTATGTTAACAACTGACTTACAAATTTCCAATTAAAAAAAAAACAAAACCAAACAACCAAAAATATGGCTAAGAGTGCCTGAAGCTTTTCCCCAAAAGTAATGAATTCTGATAATTCTTAAGGTGACTTTTCCTTTTGCCTTAGAGAATCTTACATAGAGTCTGATAAAATGTATGGCAAATGTGAACTCAGTACAATTTAAAGATGGCCTAAAAAGGTAAATAAAAACAGTTCTTTTTCCATTCTACTGAAGGTCTGAAAGGTGCAAGGTTCAGTTTAAATTTTTCTTCTATTTGTTTCCTTTTTGCTTTTAAAACTTTTGGAGTATCAAAGTCTTGTCTTGCTTTTATAAGTAAGAGTGTTGGAGGACAAGAAGACTGGAATGGAAGTCCCCCTCAGTTCCCATTTGAAGCAGCAGGATGATGAGTGATTAGCACTGAGATGTTTTTTCTTCTGGCCTTTGGCCAGAAGCTTGAATTAAATGTTTTAAGAACCGTCAAACAAAATGGGAGTTTTACACAGTCTCTTTTTCCTTTCAAACGCCAGTTTCTTATGACAGATGATGGCTGGAGATGATGGCTTCATCTCTCTGCTTTTCCAGCTACTCATAATCTTCTAGTAAAAATAGGATAGACAAGACCTGATACACACATAAAATTAAACAAAACCTTTGCAGAAGCCTTACATCTCACTTCAAAACCAAAGCAAGCTCCTCAGGCTTTCCTAATATGTCTCAAAAATGTATAAAAGGCAACTCAGTTTTGTCTCCTTGGGTCACTATTTCGATCTAACCAGGATTTTACTATGGCAAGACAGGCAAATCCCAGTGACAAGAACAAGCCACACGAAAATCACAAGATGTGTCAAAATTTAAAATTTACTAATGCTGACATTCTGGCCTTAACTAGATATTAATAAAATTACAAGAGTGTGGGGTGAAGGTATTATACCTGGTCATGGCTGGCTTCAATGGAGCTTCCGATACCTTGGAAAGTCATCTGCACAGGAGACAGTGTCAAACAGGTCATACACTCTTTGCCATTTTGTCTATCACTGTAGTGTACCTATAACAGAATAACATACGTAATCTGCTAAACACCAGGTTTGTACAAGGGAGTCATGCCAAAAAACTGTCCCTTTTCAACAAGTTTGTAAGAAGAATTCCAAACATTTACATTGAATTCATCTTTAATATAAAACAAGGAGTGGGTAAAGTATTCTAGGCAGTAACATACTGAATTGAAGCTCAACTTGCTGTGATATGCCTGTTGAATTGTTTGTAAAGTGCTGTTTTTCTTCAGTTTCTGAGGCCTTTGAGACTGAATTAAAGATGTATCCATACAATTATAAGAATCTAGTTTCAAGTTATAGTTTCCAGACGAGATGTCATTTTTAACAGCATTTTGTAGATTAGTTAGAAAAGATCCATGTAAATCATTACACCCCCAAAAACCTGGCAATAGCAGTTTTAATTTTTCGATTGTAATGCCATTTCTACTAAAATCCACTAATTTTTTTGACATGACTATGTAATGTTGTATATTTTAATTTTATTTTGTAATTAAACCAAAATGACAGATAAAACGGAGAAGAATTCACTTTCTTCTGGAGATGTCTAGGCTACATTTTTCTGCTACTTTTTCTGAGTGACTCATTCCCTACTGATGTCAAGAAGTGTGTGTTGAGCCTGAATCATACATGAAACACAGAGGTAGTGCTTCTACTTGAATTGTTCTCCCTGTCTTCAAGTCCCCTTCAGATAGTCCTTAAATCCCTAAAGCAAGGATGGATTTTAATACGTTGAGACAAAATTACGTTAAACTTTGCCAGTGTTCGATTATTAAGAACAGGTTGCCACTCATGCTGAATTGTTGAAATATTACAGTTCTCTGCATAGCTCCTGGCTTCTAGACAGGCAGATCAAGCACTTTGTTCTACAGGAGAGGTGGAATTTAGTTTATGGTGGTAATTTACATTGGCTATGTGACCCCCTGTCAGAAATGGAAAGAGAGAGCAGCTCTGCTGGAGACAGACCTTTTATGTTAGTATCTATTTACAGCTGTACAGCTCTCAGGCAAAAGTTAAAGCCCCATCTTGACATGTAGGCTACAAAATTAAACTTTATTATTTCTGAGGACAACCAGGAACTATATTAGAGTTATTCCCGTGGAAATGATTCAGTGACATATATGATACTTAATTGTACGCCGTGTGTATCAAATCCCCTGTGTCTAATACTCTTCTTTGCCACAGGTGCAAATTGGGAATACTTCAGCTGAATCAAAACCAGAGCAAAGCCGGCTGAGTGAGAGGAAAACCAAGCCAGTGCTATATTTCGGAATTACTTTACTGACAACACATCAAAACAATTTTGCTGCGACCAAAAGTAAGATACAGAAGGCAAAATTCTTGTACTGTGTACAGAAATATTGATTTCACTCAGCCCCTTTCAAAGCTTTCTGGATTACCCTTCTCTCCCTTCCTCTCCCAGCCCCCACAATACGTACCTACTAAATTGCTTGTCATTCCCTGCCAGAAAAGCCTTACTACTTACTTAGAAACCACAAGAGGCCCCTTCACATATACAATGGTTTAACTTTGATTAATCAAAAGAGGTATGAAGGTATGAAATTTGGCTTGCAAATATAAACTGAAGGTCCTTAAATGTCAGTGACTATGGATATGACAAGGACATATCAAGCTTCCACAACTGCAGTATCTGGATGCAAGTTAGATATTCTGTTAAGTATGTATTTTGGGAATGTGGTGTGGAGAAATGGGGCAGAAAAGCTCAAGAGGATGAGTCTGTACTGCAGACATGACATAGCAAACGGGGTAAAATCTGGTGACCAAGAAAAGTACATGTCTTAGAACACATACAGAGAAATGGAAAAAATGGCATTTTCTGTACTGCATAGCCTGTTCGTAGGCTTATTTTTAATGAGAATAATACAAATAAGGTTACACTTCACTAATGTCCACTAGAATAAAGCAAGGGTAACAAGCTGAAAGAACAGGACATATCCATAGAAAAAATTATTAGTAGCATTACACAACACTTTTATTGCATTTGCGATAGCAGATTTGATGCACACTCCCTACAGAGTCTCACATTGAAACTGCAATAAAGTCAGAAATTTGGTATCTTTCTAGTCCTAACTTTCCCAAAGCAATTTCACGACACACTTTGGGCCTCATATGAATATACCAAGGCCATTACTTTGTAATGTCTTAGACAACAGTCCTCTAATTATCTCTGGCCCTGTTGAAGTTCTTCAGTTGAACCAAAAATAAACACTTTCTATGTTAATAATATGAATAGTGACACCAAAAAAAACCCAAAACACTGGACTTTGAGTGGGGGACAGAATAAAACTTTGTCATTTCATTAGATCTCTCTAGTCTACGGATTTGTGCAGTCAGCAGAAACATTCAGATTTCTTCTACATTTGGCATGCGTATGTGCAATTTCCCAGTAGTCCTGTTTTGTTACTTATCAGTCCAGCTGCTACATTCACAAACACTATATTCTATTCCTTTCTTCTTCAAATTTGATCTGTGATCCAAAGTTTGTTTGTTTGTTTTTTGTCAACCAAGACTGCTAGGTGTTTACCTATTTGAGCAGAATGTCCAAAATAGGCACTCAGAAAGAAATGGCAGTAGTTGAATAGTTACTAAATAGTCTGAATAACAGCAGTTACTTCTAGGATTTTGGCCAGCAGTATGTTGCAAATATTTCAGTTTCTGTGTTCATGCTATTATAAGCATGGGAGAAACCTGAACATCTACAAAACTGGTTTAAGAATATCATTATTATCTAAGGCAGGGGAACATGAAGGCACAGCAAACACCTGATTCAGTATCTGTGGTCAAGGTGTGGTGACTGAGGGTCAGACAAGTGCTCCAACAGTGAGTTCACAGCCATTGGTGAGATTCACAATGACAATAATACTTTTCTGAGTTCCTCAGTGCCTTAAGAGTCAAAAGTGCTTGACTAAAGCTCATCTTGGCAATAACTCTGTTAGGCACGTAAGGACACTTTGTGGACAGTCGTTAAGTGACTCATCCAAATTCACTCGGCACTGGTGGGAGTAACAGCAGCACTGGGACTTTAACCCACCATTCAGGCCTGTGGTCTAACTGCAATTGGTCATTTTCATTTTCCATATATTATGGAGGTAAAAATAAAAGAGTTATACAAATAATTTCTATCTATGTCCAGACCTGATTATCAGGCTTCAATTCTGAGTAATTAAGGGACAGTCACAAATTAGCTCCATGCATTTTAAGGATTAAAAAGGAATGAAATTTCACTCATTAAAATTCAGATTGTTTTATTTGGATGACACGTAAGCAGACATTTTACGGAACAGCATTAGGATTTGGTTAGAAAATCATGGCCAGCATACTGATGTCTGTAGTAAGGGCTGTGCAAGTTTCTGAGTAAAATGTAAGACTCCAGTCTCAGACTATTATAGTTCTCCTCCAAGGTATGTCTACACAGCACAAAGTAATGACCCAACAAGATCCTGGCAATAACTCTAAATGAGCCTGCTCATTTATTGGAAAAAGCATACAGCACTTCTAGCTTTTCTCCTGGGTAACTCCACGGCTGGAGAACCTGAGATAAATCATGTACAGCCAGCTCAGGAATCCCAAACACAGCACCCTGTTGCCCTATGTGGGTGCAGCACAAAACCTCCGTGTGTAAAACGCAAAGTGCATCCTGGGCATCAAAATAATGCAATAAATTCTAGAAGTATTTTTTTCCGCAAGCACATGCCATGGATTTACTCACACATGCATGCTTTCATGTTTGATATTCTCAGAAGATGCAACTGTATATCCTTTACACGATTGCTTCAGTCAGGAACAAGCTGTATGGAATGAGTATGTATGGAGGAGTACTACTAACTGGTGTATGTATATAGAAATGTATGCGAAAGTCTGAAACCATTTGACAACTATGTTGAAATTTGGCCCTTGTTTTTAATATTTTAAATTACTGAAGAGACGCAAATATTTTGATGGACATTTATAGCTTCACATAAAGGAAGATATAAGATGAATGTTTACAATGTTACAACTGAGTGTGGAATGACATAGTCAAAATTCTCAACCTTCTATGTTATTTTATAAAGGGAAAACTAAATTACACTGTACAAAAACACATAGGAAATTAGCTAAGGTTACTTTTGTCATAATTTTGCTCCAAAGGCAGGAAATTTCCCATTTCTTTCATATTTATACAAACACATCTCTTGAATCTAGCCTTACTATAATACTTTTCACTATGTTCTGGCAGAAACTGTGAAAAATCCTGCAGGATTTGTCTTGCAGTAAGCTAGATACTGGATCAATATGCAATTTCAGATAATAGCCATAGTGAATCTGCATAAAGTATTCTGTAAACGCAATGTCCCCCACTTCAAGCACAGGGTAGTCTCCTGGACTTCAGTGGGCACTTCTGCACTTGAAGACCCATCCTTTTGGGTGAACAAGAGCTATGGTTTACTGATTCACAACTGAAGAAGGTGAGAGACCTGCTACGCTACCACACAGTAGTCAAGCTGAACGATAATATACTGAACTACTGCTAGAAACAAGCTGACTGTGCTAACAAGAGGCTGAGGGGAGCAAAAATAAAGGCTACTATTTTCACACACTGTTGCTTAGATGTTCACAGTTTGAAAGGCAACTTCTGTCTGGCCAAACACTTTCTTTCTTGAACATTTATTAACTTAAAAAAAAAAATAATATGAATTACCAAAAGAAAGAAGCCATCTGTGACACTGGAGTTCATGTTTCCAAACCAAAAACTACTCTGAGTCAAAGCATCAGCAGGAGTCTTAGAATGCTAGACAGAAATAAACTAGGTAATAAAATGCCATTATGTTCAGCAATGCACAAATCTTCTGGATTGACAAGCCTGGATTATTTGTTAGAACAAAGGATGGTATTCCTTGAAATCTGCCCCTTAAAGGAAGAGCATCCAATTTAGTACTGAATTTACAGAACGATTTTCAAGATTTTACAGAGGCTGCTCTGGATTTACAGTGACAAGCAAATCAGAAGGGGCTCAAAATCAGATGTTAAAATAGTAATTTTGACTCAGACAAGAGTCTCATGAAACATTTCTCTTCCTTTAGCTTCCCAGTGAAATGCATGTCTTTTCCATATGGGTCTTTTATATTACTCTTTCTGTTGCTCACATGATCTACCACAAAAAAGATTAAACAATCCTGTTTGAGCTCAAATTCTGTTTCATGCAGACTTAGTGGTGAATAAATACTCCCAGCAGGAAGCTAAATTAAATGTGATTGCTAATTTGAAACCATTTTCTCAAAGACAATTTTAGGAGCTTTCACAGTATAGTATTCTAGTACTTAAAAGTGTGAATCCTTGTCTTATCCACAGCACTTTCCTAACAAACAACAGATTAGTCTCTTCAGACATGGAGCAGCATTGAGAGAGATTCCGAATACCAGTTTGCATCCTTACTACCTGGCTTTACAATTCCTTATATTTTATCTGTGAGACTAGAACAGCAGTACACTAAACCAAAACCAAAAAAAAAAAAAATTGGGGAAAAAAATCTCATTGTATGAAAAATGTCTGGAAACACAGATACAAAAAACAAGACCAAGATGAAAAAAAAACGTCCCAGATGAAAAAATAAGACATACAATAAAAGAAAATTTCAAAAAATCAGAAAAAAACGCATCGAATCAAACTGTTTCCTGCAATGCTGGAGTTCCTTGATGTAGTGCAATTACTAAATATAGTATTTTACTAATCTCAGCAGGGAGCTGGCTAACTGCATGCCCGTCAGATGTTTTTAATGGTCACCCCCTGTGGAACAAATCTAAGGAGCGCATGAAAAACACCCACATTTTAAAAAGGCCCCTTGCTAGATCATTAAGGAAAGATAAAGGCCTGTACATTCGGATGTGATATATAACACAATCATTGTGTCAAGAAAACATATGTTTGATTAGCGCGCCTCAGGTTCATTAATCGCTGTGTCTGCCTCACAGCAGTGGGCAACGTTTCCACCGTGGCTACTGCACGGAAGGGTAAAGACACTCAGTAGCTTATAGACTGACAGTTCAGCAGTAAATCTTGAGCTACTCTAACATGCTCCTCTCTTGCAGAGTTTGAATAGCAGCTGTATCGTAGCCCTAAATCTTCATTAAAATATAGTCCTAGGGTTTAGACTAAGAAATAAGCCATTACTGTACCATAAATAGGTTACAAGCAGCAGACCAAAGGCACTGTCACACGTTACTGCGGCAGTATTTTATGTTCCTAACTTCGGTAAGGCAGACACTTGACATCTATAAAAACATGTGAAGTACAAATTAAGAGTGAAAAAGCTTACTTGATGCAGTTCCCAAAGAGACTATACAAAATATCTGCTAAATGCAAAACAAGTCTACCATCTGAGCCAAAGAAGCTTGTAGGTCCTTTTTTTAATGCTATTTAGATATCCTCTGAGTTCAGAGCTCCTGCTTCAGCAATGTGGAAGATCTGGAAACTCTGGCCATGTATTATGCTCAGTCAAGCAAGAGAGACCCAGCTCCACCCTAACTCTGGACGAGATGTTTGGTGCTAATTCAGAGAAAATTAGTTAACACCGCTGCTGTCGCAGCCCAGAGGATTATTGGTGCAGTAACATTCTTACTGTTTACCTTCCATTTATTCAACCTTAACCCCAGTATGTGTTTATAAAGACAGTGTTCCTCTGGGGCACATGCAAAGCGAGCAACCATAATTTCAATGGCTGCCATTCAAGGGTGCAAACGGACCAACCTGTATTATTTTGTAGACATAATAGAGAGCAGGTTAACTACAGTGATCTGGAACACTGAATACAATCTTGCCCCCCAAATAATACATTAATTATTCAGAAATTAAACCACTGCAAAGCACTACAAAATAATATGTTATACATGACATGTTTCTTTGCACAAACTTATCTGCCTCTGATCCATGCAGTCACAATTATTCAGATAAATAGTGTATTTTCAGGGAGAGGAGTTGAAATTAATTTTATAGCTCACAGTCAAAGGATATATGAAAAACTGGCAACCCTAGGATCTCCTTTTTTTTCAATCACATGGCCTAAAAAAAGCAGGGAGGTGAGGGATTTTGTGTTTTCCTAATAATGTATGCAAAGAACAAGCACGATACGGAGCATTTGTAGAGGAGTCTGTGTCTTGAGTATCATCCTGAACAACTGACTAAAGGGAGAGAGGAACATGGTTAGTTTGGAGAGAGAAAATAGTAAGGGTTTAAAATCACTTTCTAGCGAAAGTACCAATGGAAATACATTTTCACGTACACTCTTTTTCTTTATGAATGTTGTCACTGGAGTGAAGAGTGGAGCAAGCATTAACTATTCTCTGTTTACAAACGTGGACGTGAAAGCCCCAAACACTGCACTAATGAAGAGAGAACAGGGTCACTGTGAAACTGAGAGTACAAAACTGGCTGCCTGAGTGTGCTGAAAAGTCTGATGCTGATACTGGCACTGGGTTTATGCACTAATCTAGGTATAGGGCACGATGCAGAAAGAAACACCCTTCTTTAATTAAAACGAGAAACAATCATTCTACTTCTGAAAATCATCCTGCTTCATTGTGCTCCTAATTCCAAATGAGACTGAAGGAGACAACAGACAAAAAATCCTTCTGAAAGCCTTGGCTGCAAGTCACTGTAACTCGTCTCTTTTCTCCTTCTTCACCTTTTCTTGTTGCTTCTCTTTTTAAACGATTTTTGCTTGAGGGCTGAATTCCCTTGTTATAATTAAAGCTAAACCCCAGTCTGCTATGAATTCACCATTGCACCCTCACAATTTTGCCAGCTGAAACTTCCAGTCTTTCAACCTTCTGGCTGTATTCCAAGTCAAGGGCCATAGCTGAGTTATCAAGTCACATTAGGATTTACTTAGAAAGATTTTGGCAGGGGACCCAGCCCGGTGCATTTAGTGCTGGCTGCAGTATTTTCAGAGACCCTGACAGCTTTTAGACTTTCTCACATGTAAACCCCCTGAATTCTAAAATCGGTTATGAAAATATAATTCACATTTTTTCCACAGACCAAGTTACGTGGAGGGGAGGATTTTAATCATTATTTGCAAGATGACGAGGAGAAAAGCTAAAATGTGACCAAGCTGACATCCACACCACACCTGGGGACCCACACAATGCCATCAGCCAGTTATTCTCCATTTACCTTCTTTCCTTTTAGAAACTGAAATAAAAAAGAAGCACCTGGCTGCTTCTGAAGGCAAGAAGAGCAAAACTTCAGCAGCACTTGAATAAAGGGCTTTCTTCCTTGTAAGAGGGAGAGAGGTAACAATGGCCAGAAGAGAAGAAAGCTAATATAGACAGATTTCTGGCCAGAAGCCAGGTAGTTGGAGACTCTGTGTCAGAAAATTTACTGCCCCTTATAGCTAGATTTGCATTTGTTTTCCTAAGTCTGCATGCTGTCAAATTAGTTCAGAAACATTCTTCCTGCAGCAAATATTACCTCCTGCAGTAGGTTCTGTTAATTAATGTGGTAGGTTTCCAAACTTACACATCTTTCCTCATAGAAACTGGTATGAGAATGATTCTTATGGTCTTTTTTTTTTTTTTTTGCAGAATGACTACCACAATTTTGGCTTCCTTTGAGGTCAAAAACAGGCTAATATGGACTAGATGGTCTACAGTCAGCAGAAATATTTCTGAAATAAATGGAAACTAATAAACCCACATCTTGTAGATCTACTCTGGGTCACTGCCATCCACTGTGGTACTGCCTGCCTTCTCTCTGAAGTTAGTCAGTTAAAAAACATTATAAACCAGAAAGCAATAAAATCCAGGTGCTTTGATTTTTACATGAAGCTCTCTCAAGAACAATTCTTGCTATCAGCTTGTTCTGTTTTGTCTCTCCCTCTATTCCACATTCCCAATATGTTTTCTTATTTTTGGCTAGTCATCTATAAGTTAGGGTTTGGAGACCTTGAAGCTCTTACCTACATAATGTAGCCATTTGATTTCAAGCTGATTTTCAGTGTAGTAGGACACCTGCAAGTTTCTGAGACCCAGACAAGAACCCGCAGTGAACAGGTTGCTTGGTATTGCGCAAATTGCATATGCCACTAAAATTTTCAATAAAATCCTGACTGACCCACTGACTTGCTCAAAGAAACTTCTTTCCCTGTTAATCTATATTACCTTTAGAACAAAAATAGCAGCTGTCTTGAACACATGGGGAAGTTTTGTGGCAAATAACCTGATAAAAAAGTATAAGTTTTCTTCAGAGCACGAAGACAGTAAGTTCACACAGATGAAAGGAGTTCTCCTATTTCCTGACTTCTGCCCAGTGGTACACCACTGTAAAGATGCCGGTGAAGTGTAGAAAGCCCTACTGGTTTTGGCTGGCACCAAGCCAGTTCTCTCCATGGCAGCTTCAATGGTGCTACATTTTAGATTTTTGATCAAAACAGTGTTGTCAGCAGTGCTTACACAGCATTGAGGCCTTTTCTACTTCTCACACTGCCTTACCAGCAAGTGGGCTGGGGGAAGGCAAGGAAGTGGGAAGGGACGCAGCCAAACAGTGACCCTGAGTGACCAAAGGGATATTCCACACTATACGATGTCATGCTCAGCAATAAAGGCTGGGGGAAGACAGGGAGAGGTTTGGAGTTACAACATTTGTCTTCCCGGGTAACTGCCACATGTGATGGAGCCCGGTTTGCTGGAGATGACTGGACACTTGCCTGCCGATGGGAAGCGGTATATTAATTCCTTGTTTTGCTTTGCTTGTGTGCACGGTTTTGCTTTACCTATTAAACTGCCTTTATCTCAGTCCACGAGTTCTTGTGCTTTTATCCTTCCCTTTCTCTCCCCCATCCTGCTGGACAGGGTGAGTGAGTGGCTGCATGGGGCTGAGCTGCCTGCCGGGGATAACCCGTAGGGGTCCTTTCAGGCACCCAATGCGGGATATGAGGGGTTCAAGATAACAACAGATTTGATCAGAGTATGCTAGATCAAATTCATAGCTGCTCAGCTATTAATTGGCAGGCTCCTGTGCTTGCCATGGGGCTTGCTTGCTTTGCTGTATATTAGAGTCTGCTATTTGTTTGAGGGTGCTTTTTGCTTCTGTTGTTTCACATACTCCTTATCATCCTCTTCTGCTCTGCCTGGGAACATGCTGATAAAAGCAATGGACTGGCAGATGGCCAGGGCATTGCTGCTGCTTCTGTGCTGCTGTACTAGGCAGGCTAGAACCCAACTCCATGGGACTGTGACCACGTATAAGTCCATGCAGGAGCATGCACATCCAGAAGCATATGTGGCCATGGAGCAGTCCATGCCAGAGCAGGTACATCCCTGAAGGAACTGTGGCCCATGGGTAAGGTCACAATGGAGCAGGTACACCCCAAGGAACAGTGGCCTTGCATAAGCCCATGCTGGAGAAGAGGCAAGGGGAGTCCACTGAAATGTTAGACCCCATGGCCTAGTCCAAAGGGACAAGGAGAGGAGACTGTAATGGATGTAAGTCTTAGTTGGTGTAACCCATGATGTGAGTTGCATTATATAGGAAGTACTATAAGCAGAAACCCCCTAAATCAGCAGAGGATAAGCCTCACAAGAAGTAATGAAAGTGCAAGCAGTGACCCAGCCTGAGCTGACTTTGGTGCCAAATAACTCCATGCAACACACGAGCTCTCCTCTCCTGAGCAACTACCATAACAGATGGAGCCCAAGTCACGGACTAAATTAACTCAATGGACATTTGTGGACCTTTTAAAGGGGAGGCCCATGGATTAAGGGAGTTATATCTGTGTATATATCAAAGGACAAGGGTGGCAAGGGTGGGGTGGTTAATGAGGATCTGCTGGGATAGCGTGGGACCAGAACATGACATAAATGGTATGGAGTAAGTGGTGGAGAATATACTGGTTTTGTCTGGGACAGAGTTAATTTTCTCCAGAGCAGCTTGTATGGTGCTATGCTTTGGATTTCTGACCAAAACAGGGTTGTCAGCACACTCACGTTTTAGCTGTTGCTGAGCAGTGCTCACACAGCTTCAAGGCCTTTTCTGCTTCTCTCACTGCCTCACCAGCGAGGAGGCTTGGAGTGGGCAAGAAGCTGGGAGGGGACAGAGCTGGGACAGGTGAGCCCAACTGATCAAAGGGCTAACCCACATCATATGACGTCATGCTGACCAATAAAAGCAGGTGAAAAGAGGGAGGAAGGGGGATATTTAGAGTCACGGTGTGTATCTTCCCAAGTAACCATTACGTGTGATGGAGCCCAGCTTTCCTGGAGATGGCTGCACAACTGCCTGCCCATGGGAAGCAGTGAATGAATCCCTTGTTTTGCTTCGCTTGCATATGCAGCTTTCATCATTATCTCAACCCATGAGTTTTCTCACTCTTGCCCTTCTGATTTTTTCCCTCAATCCACTAGGGAGGAGTGACCAAGGATCTGTGTGGGACTTAAGCTGTCCACCAGGGTCAACCCACAACATCAGTCTGTAGAAATTTGAACATCAGGCAATAGTTGGGTAATTGGGGAAAGTGCAAACTTCACATTAGAACAAAAACAAACAACAACAACAACAACAAAAGTATCCACAAGAGACAAAAACTGCCATAATGAGGATTTCGTCAACCATTTCTACAGGTGTTTATACTCCCTGGGGCTAAAGACGAATGCTACTGTTTAGATTATTGTACTGGCCACTGAGCACGGCACAAGCACACAAAAGGCCGGATTTCAACACCTTCAGTGACGACAGAGAACAACGTCATCCCACGCGCCATTTTACAGAAACTGATGTAACCAAGAAGCATGTACAGTGGTAGTAAACTTGACTGCGACCCAAGGCACCACAACAGGAACCAAAAGCTCAGTTCCACAGTTTGTTTTGCAGAAGCAGCCATGGAATACATGGCAACATAGTCACTCCTGAGCTACTTCCAGGGGTTTCATGAATGCCTATTTTTAAATATAAATTCCCACTGTCCGCTGAGTGCTAACATCAATGTGAATCAACTGATCATAGTTCCCTCTGGGAACTATTTTAGAACAATTTTACTATTTTACAAGAATTTCACTAACATTTGCAGTCTGGCCAGTCCTGTTGGGAAAGAAGTCTCCAACACCTTGAGCGGGGGGTAGCCAGACGCACAGTTAATATTCATAGGATTATAGGAAGCTTTGGTCCCAAATGTGAAAGAAGCAATATTTGCTTTAACAGCTTTATTTCAAAAGTATTCTCTAACATTATTCTACCAACGTTTTCATTTTTTAATATTCTAATTTTTCTTGATTTTTTGGAGAGAAGATCTTCTTCAAAGAAGCATTTATCTAAAACCAGTTTTCTGGCATAGACTTCAAATCCATTTTACATGAATGATGCCAGGAAGCCTGATGTTATAATCTCAAAAGCTTCCTTTAATTAATGTTCATTTTTTCTAATTTGAATGAGTGATGAGACTTTTGCACTCTTCAGAACTAGCCCATTTGCTGGGATTCTAGTCCCAGGCTGACAGCGGCCACAAACCTTTCTGCAGCCAACATGTTCAAGGACAGAATAGTATAATCTGGCTTTACATCCTAGTTTTTAGCACTTGCTACACTCTCCGTCATTGACTTTAGCTGGAGACTTGCTAAAACATACCTTTTGATATGTTCATCGGCAGGGAACTTTGAAAATACACTCTCTCTGACAACTAACACTACAATTACCTCCACCCCTGGAAAGGTGATGGAACAACTTATCCTTGGCGCCATCTCAATGCATATCAAGGATAAGAGGGTCATTAGGGGCAGCCAACATGGCTTCACCAAGGGGAAGTTGTGCTTGGTGAACCTCACAGACTTTTATGAGGACATAACCAGGTGGACAGATGATGGCAAAGCAGTGGATGTGGTCTTCCTTGACTTGAGTAAGGCATTTGACACAGTCTCCCACAGCATCCTCACTGCTAAACTGAAGAAGTGTGGTCTGGACAATTGGGTAGTGAGGTGGACTGTGAACTGGTTGAAGGAAAGAAGCCAGAGAGACGTGGTCAGTGGGGCAGAGTCTAGTAAGGCCTGTACCTAGTGGAGTGCCTCAAGGGTCGGTACTGGTATTGTTCAATATATTCATCAATGACTTGGATGACGGACTAGAGTACACTGTCAGCAAGTTTGCTGATGACACCAAGCTGCGAGGAGTGGCTGACACGCCAGAAGGCTGTGCTGCCATCCAGCGAGACCTGGACAGGCTGGAGAGTTGGGCAGGGAAAAATTTAATGAAATGTAACAAGAGCAAGTGTAGAGTATTGCATCTGGGCAAGAACAACCCCAGGGTCCAGTATAAGTTGGGGAATGACCTATTAGAGAGCAGTGTAGGGGAAAGGGACCAGGAGGTCCTGGTGGACAGCAGGATGACCATGAGCCAGCACTGTGCCCTTGTGGCCAGGAAGGCCAATGGCCTCCTGGGGTGTATTAGAAGGGGAGTGGTTAGTAGGTCAAGAGAGGTTCTCCTTCCCCTCTGCTCTGCCCTGGTGAGACCACACCTGGAATATTGTGTGCTGTGCTGGGCTCCTCAGTTCCAGAAGGACAGGGAACTGCTGGAGAGAGTCCAGCAGAGGGCAACAAAGATGATTAAGGGAGTGGAGCATCTCCCTTATGAGGAAAGGCTGAGGGAGCTGGGTTTCTTTAGCTTGGAGGAGACTAAAGGGTGATTTCATTAATATTTATAAATATGTAAAGGCTGACTGTCACGAGGATGGAGCCAGGCTCTTCTTGGTGACAATCAATGATAGGACAAGGGGCAATGGGTGCAAACTGGACACAAGAGGTTCCATTTAAATTTGAGAAGAAACTTCTTCTCAGTAGAGGGTAACAGAGCACTGGAACAGGCTGCCCAGGGGGGTTGTGGAGTCTCTTTCTCTGGACACATTCAAAACCTGCCTGGACACCTTCCTGTGTAACCTCATCTAAGTGTTCCTGCTCCCTTTCCAACAAAACACAGTAAAAATTTTCTTTTTTTTTTCTTTCCTCAAAAGTCATTTGGGGGATTCTGAGGAAAATCACATCAGTCATTTATGTCTCATAAGAGACAGTTCTTTTTTTGTTCGGTATAGCACAGCTTAGCTCCACTTCGCCTCTAAATAAATGATCACTTGAACACAATCACCACAAAATGCTTAAACGTCTAAACAAAACTTCTGCTGTGTAGGTTCAGTAGATAACTACTGAGGAAGAGTGGAGGTGAATGACATAGTGGGGGGCCACTTTACACAAAGCAGTGAGCCATGAGAAAGGCTGAAAGAAGCAGAGAGAAGATGATGCTTTCTACCCTGAGAGAGGAATGGAAATGAAACAACAACAAAGAAAAAAGAAGCTTGTCTGTTGCAAAAACTGAGACAGCACATTTGGGATGGGAAGGTAGTCTATAGTCCATCAGAGACCCAGAGACAGGAAATGCCCACTGATTTTCTGGGAAACCATGGAAACTTCATTTTAATGTGCTTCTTCAAAGCCCTCCATTGAAGCTTTCACCTCCCTCACAGCATTCTTGTTAGTCTGTTTTCATTTCTTCCCATCGGTCTCCTTAACAGGGAGATTCTGCTGAGAAGGGGATACAATCCTGAGCGTTTCTCAGAATGCTTTCACCTTTCTTCTCCTCACCAGAACAACTAAAATTAAAAAAAAAAAAGTCTCATTATTCCCTTTACTGTGGCTATTTGAATCTGCAGCCAATGCTGAATGCTTGTTTTTTTTTCTTGTCTTTCTCTCTAACCTTGCAATCCATACCAATGGATTCTTGCAATTTTCAAAGCTAATTCAGAGATTTGTGTTCTTCAAGAGCTCAAAAGACTGGTAAATGTCTTGCTGTATCCTTCTTCTCCTTTTTATTTATCATCACGCCTTTTCTTGTGAACACAGCATGTTTATGGAAAACTTTGAAGTGCAGCCCTGTTGCCCAAATCCGTAACTGGTGTGTCACTCTCTTGCCTTCAGAGGTACAACAATTTGCACAAAACTGAGACCTGGTCTCAGTTTTCAAGTTCTAGGTTATATTGAAGATCTGTAAAAAGAAATACCCTGGTATGCTTGCAAAGACCAATGAAACTTCAACTGAAAAAAATCCTGCTTGCTATGGGAAGAGAAAAAGATGAGACTGAAAAGGGATAAGATGTTGCTTTTACTGAGGCAAAAAACAGCTTCAGAGGTAAGAAAGAAGGGAAATAGCTAAAGTCAGGACTCCCAAGGAGCTCTTCCAAATTAAGTACGCATATTTCACTCGCGCATGTAATGAACAAGAACTAATGAAAGGAAAGCTGCTTCCACCTAGTGAAGTCCAATGTATTTTAACTTACCCAAGTAAGCAACACCTCCTAATTTTGATCTGCCTTGGAAATGAACTTTTGAATTGAAATTGTTATTTCGGCCATCATCAATGAGTTGGCATGCTTAAACACAAAATATTAACAAAGGAAGATAAAGGCATCCAATTTCAAGATGCAAAAGTTGTGATGATGATAATTTATATCTTAATTATTTTCTTCAGGCTGAATCCCTGAATCCCTCACTCATTCCTTTTGTAGTAAGAATTCCTACTGAACTCAAATCTGATTTTCATGACTGTGTTTTGCAGATTTGCTGAGGAAAGGGTTTCAGGCCCAAACTCTTCACTATTAGAAAGATCAGAAACTCATACCTATCATGAATAGTGCCAACAAGTTCTGACAGTGAAATTAACATTGGTCAAAGAGAAAGAGATCTTGGGTAAAAACAGGGTTGGGATTCACAGATGTCTGCAAATTCAGGTGGGATGGATGCGAAGTTCATCCACCGTCCTTTACTAGGGCAACCAAGCACCACTTCTCTGGTGCTGCACTTATCAGTGGTCACAGCCAAACCTGAGAGAGAGCAGGAAATGGTCACAACATGGCCTAAGCTATGCCTGATGGCTAGTTCAAACACTAGGCCAAGTCTGAAGAAGCCAGACCTACCTCTGCTGATTCTTCCTGTCAGTGACTCCATACTTCAGTGAAAGCAAAGAGCAGAAACCAAGGGAAGTAACATTATCAGTCACACCAGAATGACAACCCACGGCACCTGAAGAATCCTTCTGTGGTGTAGACATCTCTGCATCAGACAACCCAGCACAGGGTGTGACTGACTCCAGGCAATGAGTTCACAGCATGGGGCAACAGCCCAAATTTGCAAGACACTATATACATTGCCCAGGCTTACAGGTGAACTGGAAGTCAGGTAGCTGATCTGCACAGGTATTTATGAAAACCCAAGAAGCATCTCCCATTTTGGATGATTTTACACCTCTAAATGACTTGGTATTAGCATTCACAGTGCCTGTGTCAATTTTGAAAATGGTATTTAGGTGCTTTTTAAAATTTGACCTGCTCCAAGAAATTTGCAAGTATGAGCAGATCAGATCAAAGCTACGGCTCTTTCCTTGACATTCACTGAAGGTTGAATTTCCCTGAAATTTTCCTCACATATGTATCTCAGTAGTAAGATCCAAGCACTCCTAGAATGATTTCCAAACCCAACCTCCAACAAAGCAAAACAAATGTTTATTTAAAGCCACTGTAGGGAAAGGTTTGAGCTCAATGTCAGCCCTTGTACAAAGCGTGGAAATTCAGTTTAGGCCCATCTCTGCCAACTATTCCAAACCACAAGCTGACATGTATGTGCTGCAAGCAAACACAACCTTAGAGCGTCCAGCAGGACTTCTCCTGTGTGTGCAATCACTCAGAAATGTACGCTTATGCTACTGGTTGTGGAAATGAGAAACATTTGGCAATGGCCAACAACGCAACATTTAAATCCATCAATGTATAAAATTGAACAGTTAATCACTATACAAATGTGGAGGGAAAAAAAATATAAATTGCATAACCACTGCAATAAAAAAAAAATACATCACATAGAAATTCTATCTTGTGTGAGGTTTTATTATGTAGCCACTATGGAGAAAAAGTTAAGATCTCCAAGTCCTTGCCAATGCAGCAAGCCAAGTACGGCTGCAGCCACGCACTGGGACCGGCTGTGGGCATGCAATCACGGCTTTTTAAAGTTTACGATCTTTGCTTCAACCAAACTTCCAGGGCAATTTCCTACTGGGCTACCTGCAACTTGTGTTCTACCTCAGTAAAAACCGGAGGCTCAGATTATTCATGTGTAAACAGCTTTTCTAAGTCTTTCCATTTAAACAAACTCTCTGAATAATTAGCTGCACTTAAATGGTCAGCAAAAATAACTGTAACTTACCTAATCTAGTTATGAAACAATGGCCAAAATACCACAGTCACTTAAAAATAGCAATTTGTACCAAAACTGAGTTTTCCTTTAAACAATCTCTGGGCAAAGTCAGCAAAACAATTAACTGGTAGATCATATTCACAAATATGAAGCAAGCACTAAAAATACTTTATTCAGAGTTTGTAAAGGCTTGCTTGAAATATTCATGTTTAATTATCACTGGTGATTTGAAGCCTGAGCCTAGAAAGCATCCAAGCTAAACACCTGTTTTTCAGTGACACTGAGCTGCTGTTTATCAATAACAAATGTCTTTAGAATAAGCCATAAAACATAAATATGCAATTTTTTAGTACTTTTCCATACATTGGTCCCAATAACTCTTAATATCAAGGGCTTACAATAGAACATGGCTGAGATCATACACAAATAGTTTAGAAGAACTGAAATTAAATAACCACATTTTAAAGACATCCCCTGCAGCTAAAGAAGACCAAAACCCCCATTCAAATAAGCAAATAACATTTTTTTACATTTACAAATGAAACATCATATGTGTATTTATTGATTTTTTTTAAAAAATTCAAAAATACATTGTAACAGAACAGAATGTATACGTTCTTCAATGAAAGACAAATCTATGGTTATCATTCAGACCATAATACAAATACATGCTAACAAATTTAAAAATCATTCTGGGTCATTCAGGAAACATGAAACAAGCTAGCTGTTTGCAAATGCAGTAGTTTTCTGCTTAGTAAATATGCCTGAGAAAGTTAATCTGTAAAGAAATCGGCTTTTAAACTCTTAGACACAAAGAGCTTTCCAGGCTGAAATGGTGAAGAGACCTGTGACATGCACCTGACAGGCCACCGAGCCATTTCCCACAGAGATTCTGTTCACCTCGGCTCAGCCACCCTGCAGCGGCAGAGTTTCACAGCAATACCCGGCTGATTCGAGCGAGGTGTTAAAAAGCCTGCTAAGATGATGTAAAACCATCAGTTACATACACAGTGGATAGATGTTAGTATTCGAGAATCTCTACCAAACTTCTTGGTCTGTGTCAGGGCCAAGTAAAAAGTAGTAGTCTGTTTTACGGATGAAACAGATTGTATTTTTTGGCTCAAGGTAAGACCGTTTAGAAACAACTTCTACAAAAGCTTCCAGAATCAAAGCATAAAAAAAACCCAAACCAAAACAAAAGCAACAAACCAAACAGGACAAACACAACCAATCATTTTACAGTAACCACATACTGTAGGCAAGTAGGAATAAAACCAGTAACATAAATTGTGCATCAGTTCTATGAAAATAAAGTGTTACTAGTAGACACAAGCAATCTGACAAGATGAAAGCAAGCAGCGAAAACTTCACGGATTGAATTTCTTTTCATCAGAATTCATCTGTTTCTACTGCAGCCAAGTAACAAATGGAACTCAGAAAAACTGAATTCCTATTAGCAGCTTAACTCTACCATGGTGAGACAGACTTTTACTATTTCTTGCATCAAGAGACATTCAAACTAATGAATCAAAAATGACATTTTAAATATCAAGACAAAAAGAAAGCTAAGTGTACATTTCAGACAGAAACAGCATTAAGTCAAATCCACAACTGGTGATATCTGATGTACGCAAATGTAATTTAACTGTGCTGCTTGTGCCAACAGAACATCTGACACTATTTCTCAAATTCTAGCAGCCTCTTCTAAATCACTTCCAACAACTGCATACTTTGTAAATTACATGGGCTTTGATGAAAAAAATCATTATCAGGCATGCAGAAATTCTAACAGAAACCTCTCATTTCCAGAATTTGGTTACATGATCAAATTACATACGCTAGAACATACAAAACCAACTTTTCAAATGAAACAAATTCACAACTCTGAAAAAGAAAAAACAAAACAAAACAAAACCCAACCAAACCCAAAAACTTACGACAGGAAAAAGAGTATTTCTACATAGCTGGTCCTATCCTCCGACAGCTCAACATGGTAAAATGAGCTACTATCCAAATACGTGTGTAATTTTGCATGTAATGGTGACTGGGAAGAGGCTTCCTTTCCCCATCTTCCACACTGCAGAAAGGACTGGATGCACTACAGTGGCTGCCACTGTCCTATAAAACGTTGGGTCTTTGCCACTGCTGGATACAGGTCACCAGTGCTAAAGGACTCGTGCGCTGATCCAGCGCAGTTCATCTTACATTCTCTAGTAATGACTACGATGTCAAAAACATTCTGCACTGCTCTGACACCAGGTCTGCTCCTAGGCTGCACCTTCTGGTCAAAACGTTGTTCTACAGGTGACAACTAAGAGGTGCAGGGTGAGACGCAGAGTAATGGCTTTAACGACCCGGCCCAGAAGACAAACGCAAAATTAAGGTGGTGCATCAGTACCTTCTGGATCAGAGTTGAAGCGAGAAACCGAGGCCAGAGCAGTATGTAAAGCTTCTAATGTCAAGAGGTGAGAACTCTCAAAGAAGTGCAAGCAAAAAGCATAATTTAAGCCTGTAAATATTTGAGCAGAATAAACAAAGTGAACAAACAAAGGAGAGAAAGATGGCCTGCAGTAAGGTGAATGGAAGGTATGAAAAAAAAGTGAAGGAAGGACATGTGTATTGGTGCAGGGTTGTATATCCTGGACCCAGAAACTGCCTTGGACACCAGCTAATTTTACAAGATAAGTTACATGCATGCCCACATTCAAGAGGGCAAGAGTGAAACCTTGATGGCAATGCTATGATTCTGGCTGAAGAGCTTCATTTTCCCCCTCCCATACCTGAAAGCCTTGAATCCTTGCCAAATACTCCAGCTGTTTTGAAGGCTGCACTGCAGAACAAGGGGAAGCAGGAGATATTCCTTTTAGACCTATGGCTTCGGCAGTTGGGGATGTTCCGTTCATGAGAAGTTCCCTGGCAATCGTAGCTGTGCTATTTGTTGTAGGAGATATGCTGAAGAAAGAGCTAGAAGTCTGGCTCATTTCTTTGGATGACAAATAGCTTACAGTGGTACCAGGAGCTGATTTGTTGCGGCTTGCTTCCATCTCTTGATAAACATCGGGAGAGAGATGGAGTATTCCCTTTGGTGCTGAAAATAAAAACAAAGATCATTCTCATTACTCTACAACAGGTTTGATGTGCAGACACTTTTCACTAACTTTTTTTTCATTGGAAAACAAAGTAACATTTCTAAAATGTATCTTTTTTCCACAGTAACAGTAAATGAAGTCTAACCTTAGTGCCGGGAAAGGTCATGGAGCAGATGATCTTGAGTAACATTACAGGCCACATACAAGAGAACCATATGCTCAGACCCAGTCAGCATGGGTTTATGAAAGGCAGGTCCTGTTTGACCAACCTGATCTCCTTCTGAAACCAGGTGACCCACCTAGTAGATAAAGGAAAGGCTATGGACGTTGTGTACTTAGACTGCAGTAAGGCCTTCGACAGCATATCCCACAGTGTTCTCCTGGAGCTGGCAGCTCATGGTCTGGATGGGTGTGCTCTGTGATGGATAAAGAACTGGTTGCATGGCCAGGCCCAAAGACTTGTGGTGAACACAACCAAATCCAGTTGGCAGCCGGTCACAAGTGGTGTTCCCCAGGGCTCAGTACTGGGGCCAGTTCTGTTTAATCTCTTTACCACTGATCTGGATGAGGGGATTGAGTGCACCCTGGGTAAGTTTGCAGATGACACTAAACTGGGTGGGAGTGTTGATCTGCTTGAGGGTAGGAAGGCTCTACAGAGGGATCTGGACCGGCTGGATCAATGGGCTGAGGCCAATTGTATGAGGTTTAACAAGGCCAAGTGCCAGGTCCTGCACTTGGGTCATAACAACCCCAGGCAGCACTACAGGCTCGGGGAAGAGTGGCTGGAAAGCTGCCTGTCAGAAAGGGATCTGGGATATGGGGGTGCTGATTGACAACCAGCTGAACATGAGCCAGCAGTGTGCCCAGGTGTCCAAAAAGGCCAACCGCATCCTGGCTTGGATCAGGAATAGTGTGGCCAGCAGGACTAGAGAAGTGATTGCGCCACTGTACTCGGCACTAGTGATGCCCCACCTTGAATACTGTGCTCAGTTTGGGCCCCTCATCATAAGAGCATTGAAGTACTCAAGTGAGTGCAGAGGAAGGTGAGGAAGCTGGTGATGGGTCTGGAGCACAAGTCTGATGAGGAGCAGCTGAGGGAACTGGGGCTGTTCAGCCTGGAGAAAAAGAGGCTGAGAGGAGACCTTATCGCTGTCTACAACCACCTGAAAGGAGGTTGTAGCATGGAGGATGTTGGTCCCTTCTCCCAAGTAGCACGTGACAGCAAAGAGGAAATGGCCTCAAGTTGTGCCAGGGGAAATTTAGATTGGATATGAGGGAAAAAATTTTCACAGAGAGGGCTGTCAGGCATTGGAACAGGCTGCCCAGGCAAGTGGTGGAGTCACCATCCCTGGAGGCGCTTAAAAGACATTTAGATAAGGCTCTTAGGGACATGGTTTAGCGCTAGAGTTAGGTTATGGTTGGACTCGATGATCCTGAGGGTCTCTTCCAACTGAAATGATTCTATAACTTATTTAGAAACAAAACAGATCTGAAGTGTCCCTCTTTTCCCACTCTTTTTAAGAAGGTAAAAACCTGGACTTTAAAACTGTGGCTAGAACAGAACACACAATATGAACAAGTAAGGTTTGGAGATCTACAAGCCACAAGGAACAGCTACTACTATATTTCAAAACCACAGAACGATCATTATTTCACTGCAATTTTCTGCCTCCTTATACAATAATTTCATCTGTTTTTTCACAAATAATTTAAACGAGACTATGTCAGCACTATCACCACCAGAAACAGTTATTTTCTCTCCCACCTACAGCTGCTGTTTGTAGTCTCCAGCTGCTCTATCAGTTGTGCCAGCACCAGCACCTGTAGGACCACGCAGTGACGCTCATGAGAACGAGCAGCTGGAGGCAAAAAAAGGGCAAGAGGCTTCTTGCAGTAGCCACATTGCCTCGAGTGCTGCCTTAAAGTGTTTGCTGAATTACAATAGCAGCCTGTGCTTAAATAACCCTTAATTGCCTTGAATTACTGTGCTAATGACTCTTACATGACTGACTGCTCTGCAACGAAGAGGAATTTATTTAGTTTTATTTAGGTGCATATATGGCACCCTGTAGTTTGCAGATCGCTACCTACCTTGGACAACGTTCCTACTGAACAAGGAAGGCATGTATGTGTCATCATTAAAATCAACAGGAGTTTGGATAAACATTAAAAAAATCTAAATTTATTTATGTGAATTACTTCTAAATATTTGTAGTGACATGTAAATGAGAGAGAATTTGTTCACATCACCAAATTTTTAATATATTTTTAGAAAATATATCAGCCCTAATCCTGCTTGAAAACAGGAGTCCATACTTGATTTGTTTTGCTGATATTCCTGTGCATGGAAATGTGTAGCATTAAGGCTGATGTCTGCAAGTTTTCATATACAATAAAGTATTTATTGGAAACATGACTACCCAGTTTGTTGATATAAGAGGAAAACCTCTTTCTTATTATTAATGAATTGAAAAATGAGCTTGAAATGTGTAATTTCATACTAATAGCATACTTAAATCTTCTAGCACATACCTGAAAACAACACTGGTGAAACTGAGCCATATAGCATTTCATCTTAGGGATGATAAAGCTGTTTGTTAACTAATTTAGCAATCCCAAGAGAAATCAAAGGGTTCAATGTGTAATGCATTTGCAGTACATATTAAATTCATCTCAGAATGCAGAGTAAATTCTAAGAGTGGTAGAAAGTTAATTTCCAGCTTCCTAGAAAAGATTCCTCTAATCCTAGCAGCACAAGTAGTATTTTTAAATAAAATGTCTACCACAAGGAGAAGACTCAAAAAATATTACCTGTAATTAATATCCTCATTTTCAGCTACATGGTAAAAATCGAACTTCCTCACTGCTGACTCAGCAAACTTCTTCCGGGTGAATCTTTTAATCAATTTACTCACACATTTGGCTTTTAAATTAACATTGCTTTCAGAGAGTTAGAGCATCAGTTTATACCCTTCAGAAAGACATACCTGTTCCATGTCTAATACACCTGATTGCTCTCCCCACCACCTTCGCAAGGATGCGGAGCCTGGTTGAACCCTGAACTGTAATGCCAGAGGCATTTTGCTCAGTATTAACTGGCTCCAAAGCCTGTGGACCCCGCGCTGAACTCCAGAGCTAAGCACAAATTCAAGACAAAGCTACTGGAAAAGACAGAGCACGGAGTCCCTAAAAGCTATTTTTGCCAGTTGGGACAATTTAGAATATAACCTTATAGGTAACAACAACTGTGTAAACACACAGCATTATTTTATAGCACATAATCACTACAGGACAGACTGATTCTGTACCCTTTTTCTCAGACTACCTTCCAAGGCCTATCACTGCACGTATCTTTATATAGTTTAAACAGATAACTTGAATTAAAACTAAAATAGATAATACAGATATTGATAGTTGATGTCGGGTTCCAAAACCAAATAGTAATGATCAGAGTGAGTGGCAGCTCTTCACCTTCAAACACCTGCCCACTGTAAATCTAATTTCTTACAAATATTTGAGAAACAGAAATGAAAATTGAACAAAAGGTAGAACAATATACTTGTTTAGAAATAATATCAGCTACCCCCCCCCACCATATTTAGAAAAACATAGTACAACATTAACTCAAAAAAAAAGTTAAAAGAAGCTTAAAACCAAGTCCAATGCTGCAGATGTCTGTTCCATTGATGTAATATTACTTAAAACAAACATTTTACATGCTTTCTCAGCCATTTCACTGTTTTTACATGATCCACCCAAATATCTAACTGCTGTCTGGAACAATGGTTTGGAACACTTCCAGATTACTAAGCTTTCTAAATGTTAAAATAACTAATATGCAGCATATGATGAATAAAAAGATATTGAGCAGAGTATAGCAAATGCTCCTAAAGTACTGACTTTAATGGTGATGTTAAATTAATAATAGTACTTTTATACTTATGCAACACCTTTCTGCTTAAGACTTCAAAGTGCTTTATAAGCAATAATTAATTTAAATCATACATTGGCTCTGAGGGGCAGATATTATATTACCATCATTGATTATCTCTGGAAACAAAGTAATGTAATATTCCAGGCATTACATTAATATAGTTGCAAGCTATTAACTTTTTATATTCATGGCCCATGTTTCATGAAGCTTCTTACAAACTTGTTTTAAAAAGCCAATTAAAACTTGGTCTCTTTGAAACCTTCTAGCAAGCATATGTTAATTGTAATTCATTATCTATTTTTAATATATTATTGAGGATTTTTTAAATAGCATTCGTCACTGTTGTCTGCTTACTTCAACTCTGTTGGATTGTAGAAGAGTACTTTAGATATAACAGTTTAGTTACAGTAGTAAAGATGTGATCACAAGACAACGAGCATAACATCAAGAGACGGGTAAGTCTAAGAACAAAAGAACACTTCAGAATTTACCGTAATTAGTCTTCAGACAAGCACTTTAATAAAAAACATGGGAGAAAGAAATACTATGCCCTAGCACCTTTATGCATTGCAGGAGTACATCTCTAGGTGAATATTATCATACTTTTTTTTTTTTTTAGCTGAAAGCCAAACAAAAGATTTTCGTGTCCACTAAGTATTTATCCCATACTAACTTCAGCAGACTCCAAAGGTGGCATCGTAATTATTAGGGGTCATAAGACTATAATACTATCATTTAGACCAACAACATTGCACCTTCTGCCAGACATTAACTTAGAGGTACATTCATGAAACATGTTAAAATAATTTCCATTTATATTATTTAAACCTGTGGGCAAATGTGCTATGAAAATACACAGGTTAGTTATGCAATATAATCACTAACATTTGAAAAACATGTCTTATTCATCCCTGGCGGTAATTGTTAGCAGTCTCTCGCAATCTTCTGAAGTCTCTGAAAAGCCCACACCAAAGCCTCCTGTTACCTAAGGATAAATTTTGTGATCTTCTATTGCCTACTTTTGCTGTCACGTACTACACAACCGCAAAATGGTTTAGACTCCAAGTCTAATGTATGATTAGAAATCATACAAATGTATGATTAAGACACAGAATGGCCCAGCTTGTCCTTCTCAAGCCTTCCCCCTGAAGTGTAATCTCGATGCTTTGATTCCAGTTCTTTTCATAGCAGCAGTAGTAGAGGCACTGTCCAAAAATCTGTTGAGTGGCATTATTTTATCATAAACCCTTTCCCTACAGGGTCTCCTTGGCTGGGATGTCAGGAGGACCTTTCTACAAAAAGGTCCTTCACTGTCTGGACCTTCACTCCTTATGGAGTTCACAGAAAATGAAAATAACCATCGGAGGGAGTTTCTGCATGGGGAATGAGGTGAGGAAGGAGAACGACTGATAGTATCACCAAATGAGCCTCAGTATAATAAGACTCCCCCAAAACTGAATTTATTGATACAAGGTGAGTGACAAGTTACCCCACAGCAGCGGGCTAAATTAAGAGAAGTTGTGAGTGATGGCAGTGTTGCCTGCAGACTCACATGTGTTAGTGCCTACACTGGTACCACTGGTGTCTAATTTTCAATTTTCTGTTTCTGTCAGGCAGATGAGAAAACATGAGAAGCTGAAATTTTGATTTTATCATTGAACTCCAAAAGATGACCTACAGGATCAGGCTTGCATTGTCAATCTGCATATAGATATCAGTGCTAACTTCTTCTCTTTTCTACTTGATCAATGCTGTAGGGATACTCTTCCTCTGCCTTCACTCAATAACTTCTCTTGCTTCAAGGTCACTCAATAACGTCTCCTGGTTCAAGGACACTCAGTACACTTGGTCTAAACCACAACTTTATTCTGTTTCAGAAAATGACAATTTTCTCCCTGGGCTCTCACCTGTCCTACAGGCAGGCTGGACCTGCTGGTGCTTCAGAAGCATCAGCAGCATCAGCCAATGTATGACTTCCCCTGATACCCCTGAAGTGCAGATGTTGTTCCTTGCACTACAACCACTGACCTGGGGCACCAGCAATGAAGGTCATGTCTTTCATGTCATGTGTAGTGATACAAGGTAAACCGTAATACAATTCTGTATATGACCTGCTCATAAATTAAGTTAAACACCCTGATACTTGAAATAACCCATGAAGAAAAGATTATTCATAAAGAGATAATTGGTATTTTTGGAACTGAATATAATACTTGACAGATAATCATCAAAAGCTTTGTTTCAGATTATGCTACCTGTATTCACATTGAATAAAGCCTTCTTATACTGTATTGCTTAAAATACGTGGCAATACCTTGTAGTTAAGCATTAAGTGGGAAATGTTAGACCCAGAACTAATGCTGACTTCATCATTATACAAGTTAAAATGCACAAAACCTTAAGAGGCATGGAGGACTTTCACATGCAACAATTGCTCCACACAGCTGGCAGGTTCTCAACATGCCCTAGAATATGGCCCATTACAAATCCACCAAGAGCAACATAGGGAATTTATAAACCCAAATAACTATTTCAATAACAAGACTGAAAAATGTAAATATCCTCATCAAAATAAATCATCATTTCATACTTCACTCACAGTCAAAGCCCATTTATATACTAGAATATTTTCAAATTTTCTTTTAGTACCTCAGAAAACGTCAGTCAAACAATTGAATAGGCAAGTAGCATGGCCATTATGCTCCCAGTAATAGTCTACAGACAAACTTGGCTTGAAATACGAAGATGCAATCATTACCTACTTAACACAGCTATCTGTGGTATTTCTAAGTCACTAGCTACTGCAATATCCAGACATGAAAAAATGTTTCACCATTACACAACGTCCTTCAAACAAAGGATCTCATCTACATGACCTTAAACAAATTGATGTTACATAATGTCACTGATTAAAATACCAGTTTATCTAACCTTAAAATAACCATGACACTGAAGTCAATGCTATTTAGCTCTTCACAAAGGTCTTGATATCTTTAATTTCACTGCAACACTTTCTGTACAGCCAAAAAGGAAACTGCACTATTGCAGGAGACTTAAATTGTATAAATTTCTGTACCATTTGGTGTTTTACTCATGTGAGGAAAGTCCTTTGAAATCTCCCACAGCTTTACTCCTGCCTGGGAACATAAGATTTTGGTAAAAATAAGACTTAAGTGTTTGCAGCAGGGATTTTCTACAGGATATTGTATTAACTATTCCAATAGACAGACGAAACACCTACACCATTCTTTTTATATGATAATTTCTGCATCATAAATTTGCAACAATATATCAGTGTACCAGCTAACCTAAGATTAAGATGAAGCAGGTTCTGAAAAGAAGCAGAAGAAAGGACAGTACTTTCTTATCAGTAAAGAGAATCAACAAATTTGGAGGAGGAGTAAATCAACCTAGTGAGCTCGCAGATCAAGGCGCGTGTAAAAGCTGCAAGAAAATTATTTTGGAGGGGGTAAAGCAAGTAGGAGAGTGCCTAAGTGCAACCAGGTGACCTGTGCAGGTGAAACTCCTCATTAACAGATTAAGAGAGGAATGAGAATTGTGATGATGGAAACAAAGGCATGACCCATATGTAGAAGAGATGAAAGAATAAGCAAGTCTACTAGACAAGGACAGAGAGGTTGCTGAAGCTAGGATGGTCAAGGGGGACATCAACAAGCACAGCATAGTTATAAGTAAGTATGAGTGAAGATGAAATCAAAGGAGGAGAAAGCAGTGGGGGAGTAGAAGTCACAGGGATACGATGTTTGATGTAAAGGCAAGTGGATGGAGAAGAAAATGGAGAATTAAGTCCTGGTTCTGACAGCAATAAAGCCTCAGTTCAGTTCTTCACGACATTATTATCCCAGACTACGGGTGAGGTATTTGGGGGGTTCCAGGTTGGGGGGAAGGGAACAGGAAACAGAGAAAAGACTTCAGAAAAGTGAAAGTAGATAAGAGAAAAAACAGTATTGCAGTTAATTATGCGATACTGTTCCATTTGCTTGGTTGAAGACAGAAATCCAAATGCAGATAATTTGCAGAATTACATTATTAAATCTGAATTTGAGAGTTAACATCAAAAAAGAGTTCTGTGCTGCTCTTTCACTTGCAGTTGTGTTTTTTCAAAGGAATAGACTAGCAATCTTGAATAAACATAGATCATATAGGAATTTTATGGGATGGGGAAAAGCAAAAGAAGAATTTCTCTGAAATTATCTCTACCCACATAACTGGCTATCTACTACCATGGTGGCTGTTCCCTCTTGGTACATTTTATACATCAAGGGCTTAATGGTTAAGAAGTCTCCTAGAAAGCTAAGACAGGCTCCTCCACAGCCTGAGGGCACCCAAACCACAACCCTCACAGCCCAAGTGTATGTTTCTTACATGTGCACAATCTACAGTACCCAAGAACCAGGCAGCAGGCTGGGGTTTTTTTTAACCTGTATCTAAAATATGCAGAATATAATATGTGGAAACCAGCCAAGGGACACCAGAATGCACATCCACACTTTCACTCACAAGGGTTTTAATCAAAAGATGGACTACAAAGCCATGATTCCTTTAGATCGCTCCTTCCCTGTGGATTTCTTGCATTTTGACAGCATCTGATTTTTTATTTTCTGTCTGCAAATCACAATGATATTAGATGCACATCTCCAAAAGGTGGCTGCCACTATCCAGATCACTCTGCACTCTATCAGCACTTACCTGGTGAAGAGGGAAACTAAATCTCAGTCTCCCATCTTTCTGGGCTTGTGTTTAAAACACTACACACTTCAGAAATACACATTGTACTCCGAACTCAGCAAAGAAAGCATCACATCTGTACATACGAAACCTCCAGGATTTTAAGCACCAAAGTGAGCATCTGAAAGGGGGAAACGTGGGGAAAGGAGGAGGACCAATCGCAGTTGTGGTCTTACACACCTGAATTGTGCCCAAATTCCACTTACAAAAATGCCGATTTGGATCTTACCACTAGATCTCAAATAGCAAGGAAAAAATAACCCCAGTCCCTTTCCTGTTTTGTTAATATTAGGTGTCTTTTAATATTAGGTGTTTTAGAAGTTTTTTCAACTATTTCAAAAATATATACAAGTTGTATTTAATTGGTATTATTCTGGGTAAAATATTATCTCATTCTCATCGCTAGATAAAACTGAAAAATATAACATTAAGTATTAACAATGCCAAATACAGTACAGACTTCCTAGCTTCAATAAGTCAGGGGAGAAACACAACTGGACAAATCTCATCTGCTTCTAAATTTAATCTTCATGTATCTTCAGTTAGAAAGAAAATCTAGATTTCTCAGACCCTTGCTAGAAGACTGAAAAATATTTAAAATTAGTATTTTTTTTCTCCTCTTTTTAAATTAGCACATCAGCTCAGCAGCTATAGAGGCAAGGTGTTATTTAAACACAACTAACTGCTGTAAGACATCCTTGGCAAGGTTGTGAGACATACAGAGAACACACAAGTGTCTCAGCTGATGGAACGGCTCCCTGAAACACACAGTGATGGTATAATCTTCCCCTGACAGTATGTTTGCTAAAAAAAAAAACTACCCACAAAACAAACAAACAAAGCCCCCAATCCAAACAGATGGAAAACTATTCTTCTGTGGCCTATGTTTCAACAAATAAGTGGTGGTGTCAGCTCCTCTTACTGTGGTTTCTATTCAGAATGACAAGTAATTGAACAAATGTTCGGTGACGTATCAACCTAACCCCTAGCAAGAATGTATTACAATTGACAAAGTTCAGTAAGTTTGGAAGCAATTCAAAAGTGAAGTCCAATGAAGCAACAGTACTTAGTGAGCAAAAAGGTGAACAATTCACTGAAAATCACCTTCAAAATAGACCCAAAAGAAATAAATATTTTAGCAAAATATAACACATACACATTCAAATTAAAAATGTCTGAAATGTAAACCAAAAACTTTCTTCCCAAACTGCAGACCTCGGTTACTGTTTGTGGAAATACAGGAGAATGAAATTATCTACTGGAAGTCTTCACCAATATCCCCAACTGAAACATAAACATGTAGAGCACTATAAAACAAAAGGCTTTATGAAAGTAGTGAGGGCCAGAACTCAATTCACACAAGTGCACAGAAGTTCACATTAATTTTGTTACCTCCAAAGTGAAGATGTATTAGTACGCAAAATGTCATCAATACATGATGTATTTTGCATTTATTTTCTCAAAAAAACTGATGAAGAAATATCTAAGAATTTCACTGCAAACATAAAGTCAGGGCTTACAGTAACACCATATAATTTCATATATTTCTTATATTTCGTATATTCTTAATCTCTTACTATGTAAGTAGATTTTAAAAATAGAAAAATTAATGTTTTTATGGAAAAATGCTCAAATTTCCTCATCACAGATTTAAGAAACTCTTTTGAATATCTATTTGCTTTTTTCTCATTGCTTTTTTTTTTTTTTTACTGAGCACAATTGCATGAGATCAAGTATCTTTGTTCCTTAGGAGATCATCTGCTCCTGCTGCTCATTTACCATCTGAAATCATCACAATCTGTTGGTGACAATCTCATCATCTTCACAGTAACTCACTGTGATGTCACAAACAAATGATTATGATTTCAGGTGGTGAAAAAACAGCAGGAGCAGATGTAGTCTGAAGAACAAAGAGTGTAAAGTCATGCATGAATCCCTAGTAATAAAATGTTAGGCAAGAAAAACAAAGGGCCTGTCCTTTACAGAGAGGTAGGATTGCTCTGAATCTAATTTTTTCATTATTAGTTTTTCAATAGTTTGTGACTCCCAAAATTGCTGGAAACAGATGAAAGAAAACTATAATATGGAAAACTGAGGGTGGGGAACATATAAAAACAGATAGAATCACACAGAATCACAGAATGTTAGGGATTGGAAGGGACCTTGAAAGATCATCTAGTCCAATCCCCCTGCCAGAGCAGGAACACTTAGATGAGGTTACACAGGAATGTGTCCAGGTGGGTTTTGAATGTCTCCAGAGCAAGAGACTCCACAATCCCTGTGGGCAGCCTGCTCCAGTGTTCTGTTACCCTTACTGAGAAAAAGTTTCTTCTCAAATTTAAGTGGAACCTCTTGTGTTCCAGCTTGAATCCATTACACCTTGTCCTACTGTTGGTTGTCACCGAGAAGAGCCTGGCTCCATCCTTGTGACACTCACCCTTTATATATTTGTAAACATTAATAAGGTCACCCCTCAGTCTCCTCTTCTCCAAGCTAAAGAGACCCAGCTCCCTCTGAGGGGCCCAGAACAGCACACAATATTCCAGATGTGGTCTCACCAGGGCAGAGGAGAAGGAGAACCTCTCTCGACCTACTAACCACCCCCCTTCCAATACACCTTCCTGGCCACAAGGGCACAGTGCTGGCTCATGGTCATCCTGCTGCCCACCAGGACTCCCAGGTCCCTTTCTCCTACACTGCTCTCTAATAGGTCATTCCCCAATTTATACTGGAACCAGTTAGGGCAATTTTTTCCTTGTTAGAATTATAATAAATAAACCCACTGTTTTTTTCTTTTTTTAATGTATTTTTTGTTCTTCATAGCTGATCTACAGCTTCTCCTAGAAGACATACACTGTATGAGTTTGCGACTACCCCATCCAGAAATATAAAACCAAAATAAGTTCCCAAGAAAATGTACTTTGCATTAAGATTGTTTATATCTTTCATGTTTTGTTTTTGTTGATAACTGCTTAAGTCAAATCCAGAGAGATAAATGAGCATTCTGTTGATAGTAAACACCTCCTCTATGGGCTGCAAATGGTTATGGTCTACACAGTGTCTCAATGTCTCTTCCAGAGGATCAGGGAAAAAACTCGCCCAATATTCTTGTTATTTCATATGTGAAAAATTGTCTAAGATACCCCAAAAACAAAAAACAATTAGCTTCCTGCTTCAGCTTTAAGACTGTAAAGTGAAGATGAAAGGTAAAGAAGTAAACTTGTAGGAAGAAGTTTTGCCAATGAGTAGGAAGAACAGACGGAAGTTTGCTGTAAGGATAGCTGCAGATGTGACGTGATAGAGGGGAACAGGAGAAGTTAATTTTCAAGGTATTTCATAGGGAATACTATAAATGTAATGAGCAAGTACACAGGAAGATACTGAGTGAAGGGTATTTCCCAGCAAAAATGAACTACATGTCATGATCTTTGTTTTTGTTCTACTAAAGTACACAACTTCACTTTACTATTCTGGTTTTGTTTCACACAGTTTCACACAAAGATGTACTGCATTACGCACACAGAGCATCTGCCTGGAAAAGGAAACTGATGCACAGTATGTTGTTCTAACAGGACACTGTTGTATTCCTGGAATAAAATTACTGGAAATGTGAACAAGAGCTGCCAAATGGTAGATCCAGCAACCTCAGGGCCTACATTAGATTTTCAAGACCACAAAGTTAAGTCTTAGGGTCACAACAAATTCAACCTGTACATTTGTCTTATAAGCAAAGATACAGAAGGGAGGAAGTTGCTCCATTTGCCCTCTTTAAAATTTCCCATAAAACTGCTGACACTACAAGAGTAGATAAACCTACTTATAACTGTTGTTCTTAAATATAAACTAGCATATTCCTACCAGAAAGGGTGTGACATTTTTGATACAAAATACTGGAAGTTTTTGGAGCTGCCTTAAAAAAACGTGTGTTTCACAGGTATATGAGAGATCATTCATGCAAGTGATCTCTTCTCTCATTCAAAAGAAGACACTTCAAATTCCCTCAGTTCTCCTTTACTACAAAGCTCTGAGGTTATCTTTGACTCTCAGGCTGAGGGGAAGATCAACGAGAGTGCACAGGGAAAACTCTTAGTAACACTCACTCTTATTCAGATTTTTTTATGCATTCCCTGTGTGGGAAACTACCAGATAATATTTTATCAGAAGAAAAATAGGGAAAGTGCTCACAGCTAAACTTGTACTGGTAAACCATCCCCCTGTCAAATATTGGCACAGCATTCCAACTAGTAATCACACCTGCGGAAAACTGGTGCCACAATGTCAAGTGATGCTGCATGGATCTTCTCCAAATGCTACAATCCCCTGATTTCAGTCATGTCCTGAAAAACAGGTCTCTTTGTAGAGCCATTCAGTAGGAATGTATCAACTGAACTTACCGGTTACTGATACAACACACAAAAGCAGTTCACTCAATTTTCTACCTGAGGATCTGTGAAAAAAAGACTGATCTGTCCCCTACATAACCGTAACAGATTCATTCTCCTCCTACACCTTTATATGGAAATCACAGTTGAGCTGTGCATTTTAAAGAAAATACTCTAGAACAGAAAAGCCCTTTATAAGGCAAAGAGCTAAAAAAAAAAGTAAAAAAAAATATTTATGCCTGTTGATGGCTTTTTGGGTTCAAATCCTTCCTATTTTGCAAAAGGCTGGCACAATCCCTCTGAAACAAAAATGAGACACTTTAATCACCTGATTATCATTCATGTTGCCTCTAGACTGGAACCCTCAAAAACAGGAGTTAAGGGATTAAGCACAGTGGTCTCTGAACAGTACAATCAGAAATAAATGCTCTATGGCTATTGACACATTAGCTACATCTCTTCTGATTTCCAGTTTACTTGGATATGAGAAGAATGGGAATGAGGGCACCTAGGAATGTCCTTCGTGCATTAAAAAAGCATTGCAAACTGCAAACCTGTTTCTGTGCTGTGGCCTATGGTGGCTGCAACAAGGTCTGTAAACAGGTGTAAAAAGAAGTCCTTTTGGTCAGTACAAGTTTAAAATACAATTTTTGTTCATCTTGACTCCTGTTGAGCGATTTTGGCTTTGTGTCCTCCTAGATTTGGATTTACACATATGACTGCCCAAATTTTCCTGCCAGATGAAGCCTGGGAAAAGGATTGGTTTTTTCTTATTTGTGTAGGGGATCGTTGTGATGTCATCTATAAATATCTTTGCTACAAGACACTGCAAGGACAGGAGAGAAAAGCCTGGGGTCTTATTCTGCTGTCCCAGACTCCAATATGCGAACATTTGAAGGTGTTAACATTTGCAGGTGTTTCACAGGCCATGTCCTTAGAGATTTTGACAAAGCAAACAGAAATCATCCAGAAGTACTGATGGAGACTGAAGCACGTGATAAGAAGTCCCTGATCCAGTAGAATCCTTCCTTTCAAGGAAACACAATGTGTTTCTCAAACTCAAGTGTCTCTACTACAATCCTTACTTGAGGATTACTCTAAACAGTAATTCCAAATCCAGCAAAAATCTAGTTATTAAGTCATGAAGGCCTGACCTATTCATTACCTATCACAGCGAAACGGAAGTCAGTCTTCAGCAACAAGGTCTCCTCCGACCTTTGTGATCTATAGACAGGTAGATTAATTATTAGATGATGAAAAACTGTTTGGATGGTCAGGCTTAGAGGACAGTGGTAGACTTTGGGCGACGTAATAGCAACCTCCCAATACCTAAGAAAAGGTCACCAAAAAGATGGAGCCAGGCACACTACTGAGGCATGTAGCAGAAGAACGGGACATTATAGTTACAAACAAAGAGGAGATGTTCTGACTCAGATAACATGAAAAAAAAAATCTATGTGAAGATAATTAAGCATTGGAACAAGGTGCCCAGAGTAGCTATGGAATCTCCATCTTTGAAAAACTGGAAAAAGACAGAGGCGATCTTGTCTGAACTCTGTACCAACCCTGCTTTGAGCAGGCAGCTTAGTTAATTTCCTAAAATCCCATACAACCCAAATGTTCAATGATCCAATGAGTAAATAAAGATCGTCATGCTCCTGCACTCGTTCATGTCTATACTCACACAGAGAAGACTCAAGAGTTAATTCATCTAACTGCAATAAAAACCCTAAAATGTTTACAGAAAGCATTTAAATTGTCTTGAATAATCCATATCCTACAAAGAAAAGTAAGTACAAATACAATTTAAGAGAGCAATACTTACTGTTATTTGTTGGCTCAGGAAACCCAACATTCTGTCCATTCCAACTCTTGTTTTCTCCAAGCTGGAACAGGTAGAAAAAGACAAATAAATAAGGAGTAAACTACTCCTTAAACAGAACATTCATGTTTATAGATGTAGTGGAAAGATTCTAAAAAGCATGACTTGGGACTGCCAGGTCTGCTCACAAAACTTTGCTACCATATTTTAATTTCTGTCTAAAATAGGTTATTTGAAGAATGCACCCTTCATGAATAAACATTAACAACTATTGTCTAACAATGAAATATAAATGTTTGTCCAAGGATTAGGCTCAACATAATATATTACCAAATCAGACTTAAAATCAAGTGTTTTAAGCAGCCCTCAACTGAAAACATACGCAGACAGAAAAATTACATTCTAAACCAAGAAGATCCTAATATCTGCCTATGAAAGAATGCATAAACACTACAAAGTACTTTGGGTGTAAGTTTAAAATATTTACTTGTTAGGAATCCATTTAGATACTGAAGTGGAAGCAAAGAAAGATTGTAATTTTCCATTCTCTTAATATACAGGTTTTTTTGAGGAAGCTAATTTTCTTCAAATTAATATTATTATGTTTAACACCAAGTATTACTCTGTCACCGAACAGGGGAGCAATTAATAGAGAAGTTCAAAACAAGGCCATTCCTGAAGTCTATGCAGTAAATAACACTGCAGTGTTCTAGATTTATGTGTAAATGTAGATAAACAAGAAGATTCCTCACGAACTAGGAGCTACTGACAACCAGCTCAATGAATGTGAAACAAATTATCCTCTTCAGACTTCACTGGGATTTTGTATGCAAAAGGAAACCCGTTGGCAGAGCAGCCTGTGTGCCATGACGAAGTTGTGATCACTTGCCCTGGAAGATGGGGCTGATTGGAAATAGAAGAGATGTGAAAGAGGACCATCCGGCTGGAACCTGCCTCTGTACCTCAGAGGTTGCGCTAAGGCTGTTTAGATTACTGTCACCTTGTAATGCAGACTACTAGATGATACTTTTTTCTTGGGAAAGAGGAGTGGAGAGCACACTAGCCAAAGCAGCTATTCTAATGGCTGTTTCCCTGCCTTTTTTCATCATCTGCATCCCAATGTGCTTATGGCCTAGGCAGCATGCAATAAAAATGGGAGATATTCAGTGGCGAGGAGTGATGAGTATTAGGAGTTGGCTCTCAAACTGGTCACCTGTCTCCATGCACTTTAATTGCACATAACTCCTTTTATTCATATTATGAAGTGATATTTATACATGATATATATTTATATAGGAAAATATGGAGGATGACAGTTCTTCAAATGAATAAGCAATATGAAATCTATAAATATGTCTGTATTTACCACTGGGTGTTACAGCATGGTTTTGTCATGAATACATACTGTGCGTCTGTAACACGATCTGAAAATCAGCACAAGCACAGTGCTACAATACGAGAAGAACATTTCGAACTCTCCTCATTTCTCTCTTTTTACTGTTTATAAACTTGATTATGATGTGGAATTTAACAAGAATTTATCTATCAATAAGTTATTCTTAGTGTTGCTGTCTCACATGAATGCAATCTACTCTGGTTTTCTTCTATGAGAACAGAAGTGGCAAGAAGACTGAAACAGGAAAAAATGAAGACACTACAAGTCTCCATTCTGATCCATAGGGCTAAAATTCTGATGGCTACAAAATGTCTCCCAGAGCACTTTCAAATTGCTCTCCGTGGGGCTCTGCACTACCATTACTGAATTCTTCCAGGAACTGAATTACCTCAGAGAAGAGCAGAGCCTTTACTTTTTTTTACATTACATCAATTCCCTGTTTATCTGTGTGGCCATCAGCACCATGCATGGCTCTTCTAACACTCTTAGGTCTTCATTAAAACAATGAATACAGTCACATTTTATACACCAGAGTTAAGGAAAAAAAAGTAGGCAAAAGTAAGGGGATGAAATTACTCTGGGAAGGCAGGGCAGGAGAAAGAAAAATTTCCTTTTTTAAAAGCATCCAAAACAACACAAGTGAAAGTCATCCATTTAGACACCAACTTGATACGTCAGCTTATCTACACTGGGCCAAAGTTTGGATTTAAGGAGAGAAACAAGTATCTTCTAATGGCACATTTTTATTGTACAATTTATGTGGAAGGAATTTTACACCAGTAGAGATCTAAGGGCTATCTTCCCTTTTCTCCAGCACAGTTTAGTTCGAGAATTAAAATGCTTTCATCTACCCAAACTAACTTGTGTATCTGCTTTAAATATGTTCGGACTATTATATACCGAAGATAAAGCCAGATGTTCTAGATATTTTATGTCCTTAACCCCAACAAAGCTATAAAAAATTGTTCTATGATCTTGAATACTCTCAGTACATAAAATTTGAGTGCTTTACATTTTTTGGATATAGTATCATGTTTGCTCATTCTGTTCAGAGGAGTATTAGGCCATTATATGGTATTCTATCAGTTCTAAGATATCTATGTCTGCAAGTATGCAATTAAATCTGCTTTTTTAAGACAATGCACTTGTAAGCAACAGTTTAATAAATGTAGAGAAATGAAGAAGCAGTGCCCCTTTTTAGCCACTCATTATATTTAAGAATTCCAACGTAACCACAAGTTTCCACTGTGCAGAGCTCTCCAGAGCAACTATGTTGTGGGCTGTATTTTTTCAGGCTTTATCTCTGAAAACTACTGACTAAAAATACTTCAGCCAATCTGAAATCCAAGAACGAAAACCTATGATTTCCTATTAGAAAAAAAAAAAAAAAAAGCTGACTTTTCTGGTTTGTTTTTCAAAAAAACCTTTGGCCAAATTGGCCGTGAAGAAAAAGTTGAAACTGGTAGAAAGTATCTCCTACACAAGTCAAGTCTCAGGATTCCGGTGAAAATGAATCACCCTTTGGCTCTGTCATAAGTATTTTTTAAAATGGCTATGACTTCACAGTGTGTTCTTACTAAGAACACCGTCTAGGCTCCAAGTACTCTAGAGCATTGCACACTTGTTTATGGCTAAGATACAAAGTATAGAACATAGAGAAGGTGAGTGCCAACAGCATACATGGAACTGCTCCTCTCTGAGGAGCTGGAAACAGAAGGAGGTGGAGCCAGGTAACCAGGATGGCATTTACCTTCTGCTGGCTTAAGAGTAGAGGATGTATGGAACAGGGTATCTTCCTATACAGTTGTGGGGTTTTTTAAGAAAAAGAGTGTTTCACAAGATATATATATAGACATATGCTTTATTCAGATTTATCACGTGGTCCCCAGAAAAGCTCAGCAGAAGATTCTGTTGACCTGAGCTAGCTGTTGCTGCCATGGCACACATTTAAGCCACGATCAAAATATATATATGCAGTGACTTTGTGTAAGACAGAAGCTGTTCAAAATTCACAGCTTAGCCACATACTTTATCAAATACCTTTTCAGGATACAAAAGGCAAAAACTTAACACCCATTTTGGTTACAAAACCTTTCATCAGCAAACTCAAGAAAGGAGTGCTAAGCTGCACATCACTAACATGGAAACACATACCTGCATTACATATAAATTTTAAATGCAATTCCTTTTTCACACTAAAAAATGACATGCTTTTTCTTTCTCAGACATCAAACCTGAAAAGGCCATTACTTTTCTGGACTGCTTTAGTGAATATGCAACAGCAAGACAAACATTGACTACTATAAGTACTTCATGTATGAAAATTAATAACATCATTCCTCTCAGTCCTCTCATGGATGCCCAAAATGGAATAAAAGTAAGAGGCACGTTCATCCTGATTTGTAAGTAGAAATACGCACACACATCACGTGTACACTTTTGCACACACACTATCCTCTGGAACTACATTCCTGTTCTTAATTACTCTTACAGGAGGAGAGGTTGCACTTAACTACTAACTGTAGCTATAGAGCTGCAGCTAAACAAAGGCTGATCTCTGACAAGTAACATCCTAAAACAGGGGGTGTACAAGTTTAAGCTTCTGTTCTTACTGAGTTATTAGCTGATACAACTAAGAAACATAAGGAAGGGTAAAATGTGGGCATCATAACAAAATGTTCTCACCTTTTCTGACTGGTCTTGAAGAGGAGTAGAGGCTTTGTAACCCAGCTGTAGCAACATTGCTTCTGCTGCATTTCTTTTAGCTATTTTCTTGTTGGGGCCTGTTCCAGTAGTAATCTCATTGCCTACTTTGACCTTAAAAAGAAAACATTGATCATAATCACAATAAATGCAAGACTCCTTAATATCAGCATGTACTAATCTTGCTGACCTACCAACAGCTGTCAGTTCTTTTGATGAAGGTGCAATCTTGGAAAAGTAAGAATAGAGCAGAAGGGGACTACACCACCACTTCACACAGACGAGCTCGTTCAGATTTTTCAGGTCTCCAAACTCCTACCAAAGAGCCACATTATTCTGTACCTCAGTGCACACACAGCTGTCTCTCTCTTCCACCTACTTCTGTGCCAACCTCACCCTCCCTGCTGAAATCTCCCCACCCCTGCTCCCCACTCTGCCTCAATGTACAAGCGTTACAGCATCTGGATTTCCTTGTGCAAGTGTCACCCACAGCAGCTCCCCAGCATTGTCAGGACAGTATCCAGAACAACGGAGAGACAAACAGTGACCTGGAGATCTCAATGAGAGTGGTTTCTAAAGAAAGATGAAAACCATGTTGACATTCTTCCCCCGTTGTCACACTGCAAGGAACACAAGGGCGGGGGTTGCTTTCTTTTGCACACATACACCTGACAAGCTTTCATCAAAACAGTCTTTGGAAAGAAGGCTCCTCATTGGACCTGTGGTCTATAGTGCACAAAGGGTTTCTGACAAACAAAATGCCTTTCATAAAACTAGGAGAAATTTAAAACCTCAAAATAAAGACAAATTATAGACAACGGATATCCACAAAGAGTGACGCTCCAACTTATTCCTCGGTACCTTTCCTGAACTCCTGAAGCTGTGTGTGGTTTGTGATATTAGCACTGTCATTGCTATTCACTTATGTGATATTCATAGCTCTTTGACAGCTATATTTCGTTCTGTCCATTAAGTCATTTTGTTCGCCAAATTTTCTCTTAAAATAGCACATGGTTTCAAAAGTGTGTTAAAAAAAGGAAACCAAAATACAATAAAAATAACAAAATATCCAAGGTGATCTGAATAAAAGAAACCTTAGAGGACAAAGACCTGAAACAATCTGGAAGCAGCTTTTAAAAAGGTGTATAAAACAGGTATACAATTGTTAAATAAATACTACATGTTATTTACTAATTTCTGTTGGTCAAGATTTATTCACTTTCCTCAAATTATTATGCACATATTTTCCTAAAAGTTTCATTTTTCCTTTACTCGAATACCTATTAATTCTACACACAAAGAAGAGGTTTTAAATAAATGATAAGGAATGTGAATATCCTTTCAAAGTACATATAATTAAACAAAAAGATTCGGCTACCTAACACATAAGTATTAATAATCTTGAAATAAAAGCCTTATCTTCTATGCAGTTCCACAACTGCAATTAGAACATAGCCAATCTGCTGAAAGTTTATACGCAATAAAATTGAGGGACTTTAATGGGACAAGACAAAACGATAATTTATAACATAGCTCACAATAAATCAATGTGCTGCTATTTCTCAGACCTGTAAAACTGGTTTAGCTATTATTATAACCTCTATCAAGGATTAAAGGTCTGACTACAAAGAGAAAGAGCTTTCTGAAATTAACTTTGGGAACAGAACACCAACTAATGTCATCAGAGGTTTTCTTCTGTTTATCTAGTGGTCAGGACAAGTAATTGGATCCATTTCATCACATCTAAACTGGCTCTTTGTGTGACAGATAAAAATGAACATATTATCTCTGGATATTTTACTTCCACATTCAATTAAATTAAATGAAAACATAGTTTAAGTAGTTTATACAATGGCTTTTTATTCTGATAAGGTTTTTTGCATATCAGAATGAATCCACTGAGACTTCCTGAAGACAGGAGAACCAGCGGTATGATTTTAGTGTGAAAATACCACAATAGTGTAAAAATGGGGCTATGGTGCTTAAAAATATATGTAATAAAGCAATGGATTTATGGAATTTCTTTGACTCTTCCTTTCACAAATCTTCCTAGACAAGGGGATCTTGCATGTATTCACTGCTTTTAAGATTTTTTTTATTCAAGCCAAAGATTTTGCCATTACTCAGACTATTACACTGGAAAACTGAATTCTCAGCCCACCTTTCTAACACTAGACTGCATTACACAGTCCTTTTCTGATCCCTCACACAACCACCTAATTGTGGTCATTCCTGGGAGGGTGTGAGCAAGGGCAAAGGGGTGGTCCGTGATAGGATCACTCTTTTTCAAATACATTCATATAGCATAAAAAGTTGGAAATACAAGTTTATACACATAAATCTGATTCCGCAACAAAAGGAATCAAATACCTTCTTCTGCTTCAAAGAGAAAAATAATAAATCATCAAGGAAGACCAGTGATGTCCAAGAAAATGAAGACTGCTAGTGTATCTTCATTGACATGAAGAAGGGACTTAAAGATTCAAGTGAAAACACAACTAATTTTCTGGAGAAAGAGGTGCTGCTATGTCAGAAATTCTGCTTGTGATCAGAAGTGACATTTTGGTGTAGCTTGTAGACAACAAGTCAAAACATGTTCAGGTATGCTATTCTGGATTGTTCCGGCATAAAATTACCCCTAAGTGAAAACACAAGAGAAAAGAATTCTTTCCTGTTCCTAATCTTTCTTAACCTGCTGTTGTGCTATCTCACAAAATATCATGGTTATATCAAATCTTTGTGAATGTTCTTAATTTAAATTTAAACAAACATTAACAATCTACTGTTTCTGTATTAGGTCCAGAGCCTTTAACTGGACATGCTAAAATAGGCGACGGAAGGCTTTTTTTTTTTTGTGGTATTTCAGATGTGAACAAAGCCACAAAGAAACAGAAAATGTGAAAATATTTACAACACTATTATTTTTTAACTAAAATGCTTAGTAATATGGAGATACTTGTATCCATATTTCAGATTGCTTGTTTGCATTGTGATCCTCTGGTCAACAATAGCAAAAAAAAATCAAAAAGACAAGTAAAAGTAAATAAGTCATGAACCATTAGGGATAAAGACGGAAACCATCAGGTGAAATAAAACGAAGAGTATAAAAAAATGCAAAAGGACTACAAGAAAACGGTCTAGAAGGCTCATAGCCTACTTGCCATTTGTTTCACCAAGAGAAAGAAGAAAAGTACAAACAGGCTTTCTGATACTGATCTGATACTCTTCTTGTACAACCGACCGCAAAGCGAAGAGCTAAACACAGAGGGATCCGCTTCATTTTGCTTGAGTTTGCACATAACATAACCAGGGCATTATCTTGAACATGACAGCACATGATACCTGCATAACAAACTCTCGACGGCGAGGCATTCCTCTCTCTGACAGTAGAACATACTCTGGTTCCTTCTCCTTTTTGGCCTGCTGGATCTGAGCCAGACGACTGATGGGATTCATTCCTTGACCATACTCTGGTCCAGTCTGAAACAGGTTTAAAAGGCAGAACCGTTATTTCAGCATCTACCCATCTATCTGCTTCGATAAGTCATTTACTAAGGTTACCTCTTCTTTAATACCTCCTCTGGGAGAATAAGAAGTAAATTTCTTCCCATCTTCTGATCACGAGACAGAAGATCCTCAAGCTCAAAACTGTGGAAAAAATTATGTACCTACTTTCTGTTACTGCTGCAGCCAGTGTGCATATCTAGCATCTGTGAACTACTAATACCCTCATTTATCTATGAAAGTCCTATGGGGATGGATGAAAATCAGCAGATTCATCAGTCAATTATATCTCATTGCCCTGTTTCTATGATGCTTCCCCCAAAGCCCCTTAAAATAGCTTGCTACAATGCTATATAATGAGGAAACTGCCTCCCTCAGCCCACCCGCCTTCCTTCTCAGCACTGCTGCTGTCCATCCTACAACGTGACTAAAGCTGCAGGAGGTTTGCTCTCCTTGTGTGTCGTAGGAATTAATTCTCAAAATACTTCTAGGTAGTCAAGCTAGAAAGGAGTATCTCCAATGGCAAGAAATGTTTCATACTGTGAGCCACCCACAAAGTATTTCAAATGCTTAACAGACAATAATCCTCACGGTAACTTGTCAAAATGTATGGTGAGTGGGGGAACTGATCTGATGGGAGGAAAAGAAAAGGACTGAGAGAATGGTCTGTCCAAGATTACGCAGACAAGTGAAAAACTACAGTCCTTACAAACTACCTAGTTCTGAAACCCTTTTAATATGTTATTACTTACACGCCAAATGCTCTCTCAAAGCAAATAGCTATGAAAATATTTGTTTGTGGATCTTAAGGAGAAGAAATTAAGACCCCCAAAAATTTATCTGAAGTCATATTTAACTGATTTATATACCATATTTGACAGATTTATATACCATAACACGAACAATGAACTTGCAAATGTAAATGGCATTTGAATGTAGAATTGTGTTTATGCTATTGAGTTGTTTCCTTTCCATGAAGCCATTTGCAGGGTAAGAAAAGATCAGCAGTCATGCTTGTTTGAGCCTCTCAGATAAGAACAAACAAGCAGTTCAGAACTTAAAGAGACTATCAGCAACTGAAGGCAAAGACCAGAAAGGGATATTACATTAAGAAAGCTGTGCAGCAAATCCTGTGCAGCGTAACTGCTGAAGTTGTTAGAGAAGATGTAGGTGAAAGAATTAAGACAATGTCATGCACAAGGGCAGCTGTGTGGGCAAGAAGCCAGGCAGAGACAAAATGCAGAGCAGGCTATATAAAGTGCAGGCCATAAGATACAGCCTCATAAATATATATACAAATAAAAATAAGCTATTGTTAACACTTTTTTTGATACTCAAAACACGTGCAGGTTAAATTAAAAGGAATAGGCACACTGAAAACATTTCAGAAGTTTGGATATCCAAAAATGAAAACCTTCTACATATCCAGGTTATTTTGACTATTAATGTCTCTTTCTAACATGGCCAACTTTAGGTAATTCAATTTAAGATTGTAATGGTTAATGGTATATGGTATAACAATATAAGAGCTTTTTACATTATTATAACCTTAGCATCCTTCTTGAGAAAAACTTTCCAAAATGAGACAGTCAGAGCAAACAGACTTTTCAGATCTTGCCACTTTAAAGCTGCATTAATGCTGATGGTTTTCTACTAAATAATTTTTTATGCTCGTTTTTTCCTAGAAGCCTTTGAGAATTAGATCCTCAGAATTTCAGTAGGAGATGGGTATCTAATTAACCTAGGTTTTTTATTGAAAAATCACTCATTCTGTTTTGAAGGCAAATAAAGAGAGGAAGATGATGAACTAAGTCCTTTGTACATTTTCCAAACCCAGGCTTGCACTCTCTTAAGTATTTGCTTATTTTAGATGGCTTTTCTGTTGGTTGTTCCTACACTCAGTTTACTGAGTATCCAGATTTCTAATGGTCATACTTTTAGTAAAGTAAGTACAGATTTACTTATATTTACAATCTATCCACGTAACACTTGATGAGGGCTGAGTTCAAGTCATATGGGTATAATGCTGTGTGTGGACAGCAAAAAAATGCAAGCCATGGACATAATTCAGAAAAAGTTAAGATTTGTTTTGGGTTTTGTTTTTGTTTGTTTGCTTGTTTGTTTGTTTTAAATGAACAAGAGGCAAATAAAGAAAAATAATTAAATTTCTGTCCAAAACTAAAATCTGAAGCACAGGTTTTTGACATTAAAGTTTCCTGATTTTACCTGCAATTTTAGTCTTGAGGTTCCTGATCTGCATAGTATGGGGTAAAAGCAACTCTGTAACACCAGAGAGAAAGCAAGTAACTGTCCACCATTACTTCTACCGACCTGAGAGTAAGGAAGGCTATGAATGTGCCCTTACATACACCTAGACAACTATCCAACATGTGAGAGAATAGAAAATGACGTAGAAAGAGTTTACTTCCTCACAAAATAAAACTTCCTAAAATGAAATGTAGCAGATTTTGGTCACCTGCAAAGCCTCATCTTCTGCAATGAACAGATGACAAGTTAATCTGATCAGTTGTTCAGTGCTGAGACTAGGCAGTGATGCTTCAGTAAACGTATGGACACTATGTGGTTACTTTTGTTAGATGATGTGGAAGACTAATGACTTCAGATGACCCTTTGGTTTTGTATGAATTTGGGATGAGTAGACAAACCAGGGCTAGTCATAGACTGACTAAATGGTAGAAGTAGCAATAAACACACTGACACCAAGAAAAAAGGCATCATTAAAAAAGCTTGAGCTCACAAGAAGCCAGAGCCTCTAAGGGAAGCCTCATCAATGCAGCACAAAGGACATTAATATCCTGTGAGACACAGCAGGTTTGAATGAAGGGATGGTTCAAGGTCTATGAGTCCTTCATGGGCTGGTCTCCAGTCAACTTTCCATCTGTACTTGGGAGCTAAAGAGCATTATCAAATAGACGCATACAAAACAAAAAAAGTATTGTCCTTTTGCACTTGGCAAGGGACACACTAGGTTGAGATGTCAACATATTCTTGGCCTTCTTTGAAATCTTTCAAAAATCAAAACAAATGGAAACTGAAGCCACAAAACTCCCTACTCTTGCTGCATGAGGGGAGGAAGCTGGACTGTGCACCATTTCCCCATATATCCACTATTCCTTATATCTATGTCCCTCTTCAAACTGGAGAGGGGGGAAAGCCCAGGGAGAAAACCACCACATACACTAGTAGGGTGTCCCAGAGATGATACTAAAAATTCACATGGCTGTACAGAGCAACTTGGAGGGTTTGATGCTCCACTAGACTTGAACCAAACGCCTGAAGACTTCAGTGATGCGAGTTCAGTCCTTAAGCCGAGCACCTTACAAGCCATTCCATTTGACAATTACACAGCATTCTCAGAATTTAAAAAAGTACAGACACATTAGCACAGGCAAACAAGTAACAGTATCAGCAGAAAATTACAAATAAGCTTTTACTGATTTAAAATCTTATTAACTCTGTGACTTTCTGAGCAAACATGTTTAATTCTATCAAATGTGAACTCATACCTTCAATATTGGTTTTGGACGTTTTTTAAAGTAAAGTTTTGGCTTTTCAATGACGGGAAGAGGAGGAAGTTTCTTAAGTTCTTGTAGGACAGCCATTGCAGCACGTTTCTTTGAGAGTTTCTTACTGTTGCCTTCTCCTTCTGCAGTGAATTCTCCTACTGTAACTCGTGTAACAAAGCTCTTCATGTGAGGAGGTCCACTTTCTTTAATCACCTTTTAAGCAAAAATAACATTGAGTCAAATCACCCTGTAAGAATATAACTTATGTTTGTATTTCTGCAATATATTTACTACTAATGTAGTTTTCCTCCTAACTGAAGGCACTTAGATGGGTTTTCATAAAATCTGGACAAGTATTAATAGACAGTATCAGGTTTGAGGACAGAAAGTTAAGGCTAATCAGATAAAGCAAACCTAACCATCATATTCAGTGTTTCACAGAAAATACAGCAGACCTATATTTTCAAAAAGATTTACACAGTAACACTATGCACAACAAAAATGCATATTTAAACCAAGGCTGCATTTTTCCTGGCAAAGTGCTTCAAATACTAAAGAAATTCAATTCATGAAGGTCTGTCAGGCTTTGGCTGCTTTTCTACATAAAACACATTAAAAACTATATTTATATGGCATCACTTCAACCCATTTGTAATTTTTTTTCTATTATCATTAAGAAATACTATGTTCACTCGTGGTCCCAAACTTCAGTCTTCGAGATGTGTAGTTTACCACTGTCCCAGGTGCAGGCAGCTCGCACCTTGTCAGAGCACACACCTCAGAGCAACACCCCCCGCATCTGAACAGCTGCCACAGTCTTGCGCCCGCAACTCCCAGCTGTCCCTCCTAGCAGCCCCAAAAGGCATTATCAGAAGAGCCACCACAACTCACACAAAAGTCAATCAGTTCTGAAAAGTTTCATTTATTCACTCCCTTCCAAGCATATTCAGGATGACAGTGAGAAAACCCATTTGAAGTACTTCTCCACTATTAAAATTATAATAATATGGAAAGAAATTAAGTTCTGAATGTTGGATCTTCCTTTAACTCATTTTCTGTCTTCATTTTTCCACACACACACGTCTCCTTTCAGGAGACTATACTGTTAGGATGCATTCACCAACAAATCACAGCACTGCAAGTGCTAAGATCACCATTTCTTCCTGTGTGCACCATTTACTGGTCTGGACAATGTCTATCACGAATTAGAGACCTCATTTGGGAAAAGGTTCAGTGATTTTGTTTGATGGGCGGAAGCAGCTACCTAATTTAATCTTTGTTATATGTAATGTGTATAAGGAGGCATTAGAGCATCTGACAGGCACCTCTTTGTATTATCTTCAAAATCAATAAAAATACATATTTTTTCAGATGGTGCAATTACATCAAACCATTTGTTGAAGAAGTGTAAAGCAAGAAGCTGAGTGCAGAGGAACTGAGGTATAAGTGCCAGGGCCTTCTTGGTGTAATAATTGTATTTTTAATGGGCTGAAGCCTTCAACCTTAATACTATTACAACATGTTTTGTATTAAAGTTCTTTTTATCAAGGTCATGTCCTTGCATTATTTAGTTTTGCTGTTACACTGTAATGAGGTCTCCTTAGGCTTGTATTTCTTTTTTAAGCTCTCTTTTGTGGCAACTTCACCCAGTAAATACAATTATCACAGCATATATCAATAAAAAGACACAAAATGAAAATTAACGGACAACTTAGTCCGCATTTTCCCAGAATAAGACAACATCCATGCCAGCACGGGATTTTTCTGTTGTAGTCCAGGAGTGCTCCCCCTCTAAGATTCCAGGTAATGATTTCAGAAGTGTTTTCAAGATGACCTCAGTTGAAAGTTGCCCGTGAGCGCTTCATGGCGTGAGGAGGTAGCGGCGCTTTCCAGGCACTGAGCCAGGGGAACCCGCAGCACCCGCATCCGCACTGGAACCAGTCGGGCTTTGTGTCACAAAATCACAGAATGGCTGGGGTTGGAAGGGACCTCTGGAGATCATCTAGTCCAACCCATCTGCTAAAGCACGTTCACCCAGAGCAGACTGCACAGGAAAAGTGACCTGGCGGGTTCTGAATGTCTCCAGAGAAGGAGACTACACAACCTCTCTGGGCAGCCTGTTCCAGTGTTCTGGCACCCTCAAACTAAAGAGGTTTCTCCTTAAACACAGACAGAACCTCCTAAGCTTCAGTCTGTGCCTGTTGCTCCTCGCCTTATTGTTGGGCACCACTGAAAGGAGTCTGTTCCCATCCTCTTGACACCCACTCTTGACGTATTTGTAAGCATTGATGAGATCCCCTCTCAGCCTTCCCTTCTCCAGCTCAGTGCTGAACACCTTCATCACACTGCAGCGTTTCCTACTTGGCTCTAAAGGTGGATCTTAATCCACCCCTGTACATTCCTGTTTGAGTATTAAAACAGCTTGGCTGTAAAACATGGCTAAACTGACCTTACTAAGGTCCTTAATCTCTTTGCGGTCTCAGTAATACCATTATATAGGTATTTCTACTTACATGCAATATAATGTCTTAATAAAATATACAAGAATGTCTATACTGACCAGATGAAAAAGGACAAAATAACTTGCTAAAGAAATACAGTTGCTGAAATCCTAAAATACTAGCTTCATGTAATTTTTCTCATATATATATAAAAATGCACATAAATATACGAAAAATAATGTTAATACAAAACTATATTTTCATATACATGAAAACACAATTCTTAATATAAAGCTAATATATTCTGGTGTGTTTTCTCATATATATATATAAAAATGCACACAAATATACGAAAAATAATGTTAATACAAAACTGTATTTTCATATACATGAAAATACAATTCTTAATATAAAGCTAATATATTCTGGTGTGTTTTTCATCTTTTAAACTTTTAAGTATGTGATGCAAGGTAAAATAATTGCCTGATAAAGATTCAAAACTATTTTTTGTTAGTGTGCAAATGAAAAAAAGTCTGTTGTCAATGGAATGAACCCCACAAGATTCCGATATGACCTGGATCATGTTAAACATCCAAATTTGGTAATTTAGCAAAAAAACCAATATTTACCTAGCAACATTTTTGGTTAACCCCATATTTTAGATCTTTTTACTCCACATGATTTCAAACAGTTGTGCTGTAAGCCTAGGGTCAGAAAACACTAAGAAGAAATTCAGCCTTTGCTATCCAAGAACACTGTATGCAATAGTACATTAAACTATTTCCTTAGTTGAAAGATACAACCTGTGGACCAAATCATGGCTAATTTAAAGCTGAGAATTTGATTAAGGGTGACAGTTCATTACACTTTTCTTTTTCTGTTCCACTGATTTAAAGAATAACTCCAGCAAGAGAAAACACATGGGGCCAAAACACATCTAAGGTCAAGTTACATCAAGAATGAATTTGGCTCAACTTAATGAATCATGCTGACAAATGAAAAACAGCAGTACGATTGCAACGAAAGAGGAACACTGCTTCAATTATTAATGAGACTCCAGGTAGAAAATTCAGAAGATTACAACCAGATTAAATGTACATTAAAAAAAGTAAAAGCGGAGACAAAAAGCAGGTCAACAAAAATATGTCACCCAAACCAATGATTATTTTCAAGTTTTAAAATACCAATATATTTCCATGTGCTGGTGTGGGAAGACATATCAGATTTTTTAAAAAAATTTTTTAAACTGGGAAAAGTCAAAAAGGTCTGGCTGTTTTATTAAAACTGGAGTGAGGAAGGGTGACCATCATGGAAAACCTGAGTGAGAGCTACTGATTTTTAAAACCATCCAATCGGCAAACTTTAATCCCCAGGAAAGCAGGAGCCAAACGGGTGTGAAACTTCCTGCTGAGAACTTGCTCAGGCTCCCAGAGGCGGGAATTTGGTCTGTTCCTGGTTCAAAATACAGAATCTCTGCCTCACTGTGGTAAGACTGGACACAAGGAACTGTAACTCCTTTTCCCAGCAGAACACTCAAAGCGGATGGAGAGGCAGAAAATTTGCCTGTTCAGGCAAACTATCCCATCACTCCGGATACTGAAAACAAATAAAATACATTATTGTATTTGCTGTTCTAAAGAAAGAACACGCCAATCCAAAGAAAAATATTGACAGTAAAATGACAGTCTGAAACACCTCAACATGTTCTAATACCTGAAGCTGTTGAACTCACATCTTCTACACTCACTCAACTCTTTACTGACAAGTCACAAATAAGCAAGAGAACAAAACAAAAGCACAAAATTTTAGCCTATTGTCAATGAAGGAATGAAAACCAAAATGACTGTTTGATAGCTATTCTAACAATTCCTGCAGCTATCAGTTTTGTATCCCTCCCTAAAATCCTTCATTGAGAGTGCCACAAATGCCTCAGGGGAGCTGCATTTTGACTTAAAAGTTGATGAATAAAGGTTACCTAAGGATGCACCAGTGAGAAGTATGGAGTAAAGCTTGTTCTTTGTTAGAATTGAATGCTCTTGTTTCAGTTAACAATTTAACGGACAGAAATTCCTTAAAAATCATCCTAAAGTTCCTAGGCAATTAAAACTAGCCATATTACACAAAACAGGATAGACACAAGAAACCCATGGAGTTCTGCACGCTCTCCCTGTTTTCCACCCCTTGTGTAACTCTGAGGACAAGTTTACATAAAACTTTACATATCTTTATCACCATTACTTAGTTGCATAACACAGCACTGTCGGAACACTGGCTAAAGCTTCGTCAGATGAAGAAAAGGCAGATCATTTTATAGCTATTGCCCCAAAAAAAAAAAAAAAGTTAAAAAACCTAGCAAAAGCTTTGATGCCTGCCTGGAATAACACAAAACCATTTGTAAATAAAATCCTATTAGAAACATCAGATCCTGGGGATTACCCATAATTGCTTAGCAGTTTTATTGAAATATAAGCCAGTACCAAGCTCAATCAAAACTCTATTAAGAATGTCACCTTTACTTAGATTTAAAGGCAGGAAATAACACAAAACCTGTCAGGAGCACAAGAAACTGCCTTTTTTCAATGTTGTTAACATTCTTTGGCAAGTGACATATTAGACTTTTCCTATACTCTCTGTATCTCTGCCTTCATTCACTCCTTACCAAATGCTCTCCCTTAAATAAGCTGAAACACAGGAATGAAGCTAAGAACACGTTCAAAGCACTATTCCTCTTTTCTTTCCAACCTCCAAGTTATTCTGTGACCCATCACCATTCATCTCCTTGTATTTTAGTGCATTGATTTGTATGGAACGATTCCAAATACTTTTAAATACTTAAGGTAGAAAATGATGTGTGAAAACCAAAACATTAATTATGAGCTTCCTTGTGGAAGCAGAGGCATGTGTTTCCATTATGTGTGATCTTGTATAAGAGTTATATTCTTTCTATGCAGTTGTAAACTGACACTCGAACACCCCCAGACACCCCAGTTTTATCTTCGAGATTTTACAATCTCTTAACGTTCTCATTAGTCCATAGTACATACAGTATATATATAAAGCACACACGTGCTTGTTATACTGATGAATTCATTGGTCAAAAACAATATTATTTGTCCTTGGCTCTCTTATCTACCTTCTGAGAGATTTCTCAGATTTCTAAGAAGGTCCGAATAGCTCATTTGACATTGGCCAATTCATGGATACGGGCCAAACGTTCCAGCAAAATGCATACAGCACACTGTAAGGCATGCCATAGCACAATTTATTCTTTTGGCATGCAAAGATGTGCCTTACTTCATAAGGGAATAGCACTGGAGAAAATAACCATCATCAGTACAGGCACTGCCCATGTCCTTCCTATAAACTCAGTTTAAACGTAAAACAAAAAGTATGAAAATGAAACTTCAAAGAGCCACTTAAATTAGCATATTCTGCATTAAAAAAACCAACAACAACAAACAAACAAAACAACAGCAAAAACCACAAAAAACAAACCGCCCCCAGCTTTAAAGTCTGGTGGTTCCTACCACAACGATGTTAGATTTTTACAACTGGTTTGTGCAAGAACTTTCTCATAGGAAAAATGTTCCTGTTACTAACACTCATTCTACCAGAGTAAGTTCATTGACAGCATTGGAGCTATTCCAAAAATTCTTTATTACTTAAGGTAAACAAAGGTGTCAGAAGCAGGTTCATAGATAACATTTTATGAAATGAGAGAAAACAATCATGAAGGTTTAAGTAGAGATAGATAAGGAGTCAAGCAGTATGGAAAATAAAAAGATACTCATGATTTTCTGAAACCAGCATGGTGGATGCAAAGTGTCTCAACGGGAACTTTTGTGGTGTATGAATGCCTCCAGTTAAAGCAAAGACTTGGGCTGACTGTTTCGAATATTATTTAAAATCAGACTGAGTGTGGCTACTGATTCTAATCTCACAGCACTATACAGAAGATGCTTGAAATGTCTCTCTGCCATCCACTTGTTTGCAAACAAATATCAGGTCTCTAATCCTTCCTAGAAAGAGCATCTAATTTAATAGTAAAAACTCAGTGTCTTACATTGTGATACACTACCAATTTTTTAATTTATAATTTACATGAGTTTAAATGTCATCTTCATGATGGCTGAATGTTACTACCTGTGTTCAGTTTTAGCGGCACATTTTTTAATACTTCCTTAGCAAACAGCTGAATATGTAACACATACCTCAAAACTGACGGGTATATTGCGCTTCAAAGCAATTTCAAACACTACACTGATCTCAGACTTGTTTGCATCTTTATCTTCTTCTGATTCTTTTCCTGTTTCTCCATTCTGAAAAAGAAGAATACATAATCATATTACAATTCTTAGAAGATAAAAAATATAATATGCTCCTCTGCTCATTTAACAAAGACTTTTGATTTCTCCTGTCATGCTATAAATCAGTCCTTGTTCATCCATGGCAGCACCCCATTATTGGACACCTGCTGACTGGGAAGCCATATATAATGCACTTATGCTTCATAATAAAGGAACACATACACATTCATTTACAAGTTAATGAGAGATGGCAAAATAACTTCTATGGATTTTAATCTTACTAATGGCATGGATAAATAATAACCTGAATTACACACTTCTTGTGTTGAACATGAGGATGAAACAGATCCTTTGATCTGTTTCTCAGTCTCTCTGCGGGTACCCCTTCCAAGCAAGGAAGAAGTCTTCTCTACTTCTTGGAAAGCACAGAGGACTGTACTTGTCTCAGAAGAAATGCAGTGAATCACCCTCACACTTGACTGGGTCATCAGGTTACAGGTGTCCTCAGCAGGTCCAGCTGGTTAATGGCCCCTCCATCAACTTCCCTCTGGGAGTTATGACCAATGTGAAAAGGTAGTGACAGAGAACAGCTTGCTCAACACAGAATATTATTTATTTATCCATAGGAACATAACAAACAGAGAGGCTAAGACATAAAACGACAAAAGGCACACGCAAACATTATCCTGCCTAAAATTCAGCTTTGCTTTGCACTTTGGGTAAGTCTTATTTTTCTCAGGCAGCCACCAGCATGGGGAAATGTCAAAGAGTTACCGCCTTCTACAACTGCTGCCTTCTGGTGTTTGTCCCTCAGGCCACATCTTCCTTCGTTCTCAGAGGCTCCACTTTCAGATACTTTAAAACTGCTAAGCCCTGAGTGTTTCAAACTGGGATCTCTCAACAACCATGTAACCTTGGCCAGGCTCCTAATTTTTTATTAGCGGAGGTAAACATCAAAGAAACTTGGGCTGAATTAGGTGGATTCCTGTAGAGTTCCCATCTTACATAACAAAGTCTGATCTAAATCTTCAGCCATCAGCACAGCTAAAAAGTCCAGATACCGAAGTTATAAAATAACATTAAAAAAGCATTATGTTCCTCACAATAACAATGAAATTTCTCAATCTTTTACCGACCATTTCGTAATATATTCATGTTTAAGATAACGCAGGACCAAAAATGCAGTAGTCAGCTATAGCCTGCAGACTTGGAGCACATTTTATCTCATTAAATGGCTGGAAAATTTTGAGTCTTAAAAAGCATTTTACATCCATGACATTGAACTGGAGCTCAATGCAAAACAAACATTTACAGTGTACAGAATCCGCTGAAAATAAAGGGTGCAGTGCAAAGCAGTAACAAGGGTGGTTAGAATGAAATTATGTAGGACGTCTAGCTAATACAAAACCTTGATGAGGTTCACTGAGAAAGCTAAATTATATAAAGAGACAATATTTAAAAGTAAACGTATATTTTGGGGATATAAAAAATATCAAACATAAAGAGTGGGGTACTACTGTTCTGTAAAAAACAGTGAGAGTCTTACTCAGTACTGTGTTCAATTAAGTTTGCATTTTATAAATGACAATGATAATCTGAAAAGCTGACAAAAAAGCAACAAGGATGAACTACTGAATTTTTAGGTTTTCTAGCTATACTCTAGCTTAACCAGATATGTGGAGTCTAATGTAGAAATTACTGTTTAAAACTTCATTATTAATACAAACACATCGGCCCAGAAAATCCCCAATTGTCTCTTCTGCCCTTACAATTTCACTTCTTGCGTATTTTTCTACTGAACACAGTAGAGAGCCTAAATGCAAGTGAAGACTAGGGAAGATCAGAGACTTTAAGGCTTAGACCTTAGTAGTGAGCAATAAAGTTTCAAGCCTTAGACGTATGACTTCCCTAAGGAAGATAAATTATGCTTAGGAGTGTCTCAAGTATGTTGGATTTAAATTTGATCCTCATTCCACAACTGACACTTCAATTGTAAGGCCTTTGTTAGCCTCACATGTATGAGACAGCAGAGCCACTTTGGCAGACACACAATAGCTCTTTTATGAAAGCAGGTTCACAGGCACCTGCAACCCTGCCCTGTTTGCCAATTGCTCCTTGTTTCTGCTCACCTTATGCTCTTCTACATGTTTGTGCAATGAAGTATTAAGATGGCAATATTCCTCTTCAGTGGTTTAATATGGATTAAAAAAAAGTATCCTTAACTAAGTTTAAAATAAGAAAAAAAGGTATCTTGAAATGAAAGAAGAAAATATGCAAGCTGGCATTAAGCAAACATGGTAATGAAGGGCAAAAGGTAAAGCTTTATATTTAGTGTGCTATACTCCATGGATCCCATTCCAGTGAATTTCACCAAGTTACTGATGGCATGCAGGGCTAGACCGGTACCAGCAGAGCAGGTCTGTCCTCACTCCCCGGTCTGCTCTCATGGGAAGCGCAGTGGCCGTGACGGGGGGAGAAAGAAGCTCAATCAGTCACGTAATTGAGGCCAGCCAGACTCTAATGCATACCGGCTCCGATCCACGCGTGACGTCTGAACAATGGTGAATCAATCACATTCCACGGCACACCCAAGCAGGTCAGTTCTGCTGAAGAAAGCAGGGTTTTGCAGAGCTGGACCATGTCCTGTGGTGAGGGCACATCCCACCACCCTGTAGCAGCCCTGCATGTACTTCACATGACCAGAAGCAGGGAGGAACCTGAGCCTTGGCACCACCAAGCCCTTAAACTCTACTTCAACCAACCTCCAGTTCTCTGCAGAGCTACATGCAGCTCCACATGCTCAGCTCTTCGTACTCCATCATAACCTAGGCATAGTGTCACCTCCAGGTGACAGAACTGTTTTTTCATGACTAATCCGCACTCAGCTCCCTTTAGCCTCAGCATGACCAAGCCACAGAGGTTTTCCTGACTGAGGACTCGATTTAGTCTCCTTCTCTCAGATACCTGTTACGGAGATCCTACAGTATCCCAAGTGGTCCTCAGCTGCTGCACCAGAAACTCACAGTGCTCCCACAGGTCTTGCAAGTTCTATGTAAACATCCCGGCTTATCTACAGTATTGTCTTCTGGTAAGTCTTCCCTGTTTTTCTCATAGCTAACTGTGGATTTGATTCAACTTACATACATAACTTATGGTGGTGAGGAGAAGAATGAACTTACTTCATTAGCACATGAGACAGCACGCTACAAGAATTTAGGAAACTCAATTTGCCATGCCTATGTCTTCTAAAAACCTGCACACCCTAACAGACACTGTTATAGACACTAAATAGACCAAATGAGACAAAAAAAGTTAATTAAAGATTTTATTACTTTTGCTAGGTAAATTATATATGAAAATGGGCTATGAAAACTCAGTATATAAACCAGGTACATACCCATGTTACTTATATATGATTTACTTTCATCTACTACTTATTATCCTGTGCACTCTGTAGTTCCATTTCCATTCTGATTGATGGATAACTTGAATTAAAAGATTATTTTAATAAAATATAATATTAAACATATAATTTTCAAAATTTAAGAATACACTGAGCTAGAAATATGTTTCAATAATACGAAATTCCCACTCAGGTTTGTGCTAAGGATTCATTATCTATCAATACACTTGTCTGGAAACCACAAGAGAAAAGAAGAGAATTAACGATGAGAAAGGAAACAGGGATTCCTCCTAAGACTTTCCATATTCTTTTTTAATAGTTTTCCCATTAAAAAAAAAAAAAACAATATTAATTACAGTAAATGATTCTGAAGAGAATTTCCTGTTCCAGCAAAATAATATAGCAAAACAAAAGGGTGAGTCAAATTCTCTTTGGATCAAAAGGAGGATGTAGACACAGGGTGGGGCAGAAAGAACATTCTTAAAAAGCAGCTCAAAACTACCACACAAGACACTGAAGGTACTATTAGTAATGTTTTGCACAGAAGTTCAAAAGCCATCATCAGAAAGAGTGCGCCAATTAAAAAGATTGTTTCCTCCTGCATTTATTTTGGCTTATTTGACTGGGCAATTTTATTATATTTGTTCTTTCGATCTGCAAATATGATTTTGAGAATACTTTTTCTGTTATATACTTTTTAAAACGTGACAAAATGTTTTCATTTTTAAGTAGCAATATACACCACTTATAAACACAGCAGTGAGAAAGCTAGACATCTAAAAAGGTACTAGGTGGCTAAAAGCCTAAAAGCATCAGAGAGGTGATCAGTAGCTGTCAGTGAGCACCATCAGGTTCTCAGGTACACTGCGGACAAGTTTAAACTGTAAAGATCACATTCATGGCACAACACACATTCAAGATTAATAATTCATTCCCCATGAAGCCACTGATTAAATAGACATTTTATCCACGTTTTGCATAATCTCAAATAATTTTTCTACTTCATCGCTGTTGACAATCCCATCTTTAAAACGCCTACTTTTTGTTATTAAGTCTAGTTTCTTGTCAGGTGTGCTGTAATAAAACAGTAACACTAATGATTTGTTAGTATTGCTTCTGTAATTACTGAGGCAAATATTAAAAAACCCTAAAAATTAAACATTGAAAAACTGGCAATGAAATAGTTTGACTTGGTTATCCTAACGTGAAGATTAGGAACAGTTTTCTGAAACACAAACCTGAGGTAATTTTTCTGGAATAGGCTCATTCTGGAGAGCTTGAAGGGCCTTCATTGCAGCATTATGTCTAGCAGCTTGACGAGTCTTCCCTTCACCAAAAAATTCACTGTTGCCAACAGTTAACTGGACATAGAAAATTTTAGGCACTGGGCAGTGATACCTGGAAACAAGTCATGAAAAGAAAACAAGTTACAAATTTTAACCATCAATTTTATGTAATACAGAGCAGTAGTGAGGGATACAACATTATCTTTTCTCCTGGAGTAAGAACTAACACTCAAACACACAACTGTTCCTCAGCAAGACCATCGGTAACTCTGACAGCAGCTCCTACATGCAAACCAGCTCTTCAACAAGCTCTACAGTACTTCAGGCCAACAGCCCAGCTCTGCACTCTTTCTGGTTTGAATCTTGAGAAGATTAAAGCTAAGGAGAACCCAGAGCTCCAGTGGAAGCCATGCCTGGGACACAACTCCTGCCCCACAGGAAAGCAGCACGGACGAGGAAGAATTGTGAGGTCTCCCATCTGAGACCTGTCGGCATAGCTCAGCTCTTGGGGACAACAAAAAGTCAGATGGCAGAGACTGAAGGACCTGGACAATGTACTTCCAACCTCTTTTTAAACCTCAAGTATTGAGATTGTTGTAGAAGATAAGAACGATTTAGCTTCCAAAGCATAACAGGGAGTAGGAAGAAGTTCTGCTCCAAAACTGTAATAACCAAACATTTTCCAGGCACTAAAAGAAAAGCAGCAATCACCACCCTGTTGTTTTCCTTTTTCTGTTGTTTTCCCTTTTTTTTTTTTTTTTAACTTTTCTACATAAAAAATTCCAAATATAATGGCAGGGTTTGTTTTTCTGATTATGTCTGAAAGGCACCGGAAGAAAGATAAAGCAAAAAGTTGGATGTTTTCCTATGAACCAGCACAGTCATTACTCCTCAAAGAAAGCCATATCTTTATTCCTATCATCAACTCCACATCTCTATTTTCAGTAATAAAAATAGCTAACCCAAGCCTTACTCCCTACCTTGAAACCTGTCTCTCGCTAGCAGCAAGTGAAGGAAGAGAAGATAACACCTTTCTTGGCTTTGGGAGGTCCTGTCACAGCACTGTGACAACTACAAACCGAACAGCTTGTCCACATAAGCAATTTCTACAGAAGTATTCCCCTGCCCTCTCCCCTCAGACTCAGAAAAAGCAATTCAGCAAAGACAGTTGCTTCTAGTCACTGTTAAAATTATAATCTTTCAAGAGAACATTTCCAAAAAACCTTCTAATCATATTCTACATAGGTGAGGGAATGTGCCTCGTACTCTTTGCTCTGTGACCTAGTCTGCCTGTGCTCTTCCCTCGAACAAAGGCTTTTCTAACACACTGGAGATTTAGTCCTTGGAAAAATATGTAACTATCAGAAACAGTTTCTCATTTATGACAAATAACTTGTACATATTTTACAGCAATGTAAAAAAGCCCAAGATTCCAACAGCATGGCCAAAAGCTAGGTCAGTCACAGCAAAACTAGAACCACTCAAAAGCACAGCGAAGTACTACATTTTTCCTTCTTCCTCTTAAAGAGTCCTTATTAAAGCACGCTCTCTCCATTTTAATCTCTTGACATGGATGGAGATTTTTTTTTTTTTTGTATGAAGACTTCCTGACTTTTCATTAATAATTGCAACTGATTTGTTTCAACTATAAACAAAATAAAGAGTTTTGCACTTCAACCCCAACAAAGTCTCAGTGTCCCTGATCTTTGTGTCTAATTCTAAAAATACGTTTATATGGAAAGAGCAAAACCATAATACTGGCTCCAACAAGCCTCTGGCTATAGGGCCTTGGAGGGGTGAGCTAAGTTGCCTTTACGACATGCAAAAAGTGGGTATTTACTTTGCTTTTCTGTTTACAGTTTAACACAGTTATGGGGAATTATTAAGGCCTGGAAATATTTTGCTTATGTAATATGTTCATAAAATTATAGAATAACTCAGGTTGGAGAGGCTCCTGGAGGTTACCTGGTCCAACGCAGCACCCAAAGCGGGGTCAAGCTCTGAAGTTACACTGTGTTGTTCAGGCATTGTCCTTGGATACCTCCAAGGATTAAGATTCCCCAGCATCTCTGGGTAACCCGTTCCAGTGTTCGAGCCCCCTCTCTGGAAGAACACTGCAAAGCTCCTACATGCATAATGAAACTCAAATAGTGTTGGTGCCATTCATTAATAAAGCAGCTGTCAAGCCAACTAAACAGATAGTTCAAGAACGTTCTGTCCTGCTGCATTGTGTCCTTCATTGCTTCTGACAAACAACATTCACCTTCTGCTTCCCTCTGCTTGTAAAAGCTACAAAAACAACAGCAAGACACTACCAATGTGGCAAAATCTACAATTAAAAAGTACAGTAGCTACAAACTGAGACTTACCTCAAAAAAGAATGCTAATTTTTCAAGTGAAAAGCAGGATTGCACCCTTTCCCTTCACTTAATGAGTTCACATTAAATACTTCCTATATCAACTTTTTCATTTATTAGTTTTATTTGGTTTGCAATATTGTTTTATGGAATATTAAAAATAAATTTAGGGAATACACAGGCAATAGATGTAAATAACACCTTGAACAGGCCTTTGACACCAAACATAGATCAAACTATATTTCCAAAGTGCAAAATATTAGACTCACTTAAAGTCAAGGGAAAAATAATGAAAAGCTTCATCAGTTCCATCACCATCAACTCCACTTCTTCCACAGCTGGCTCTTAGCTATCTGTCCCTGGCTCCTCTGCATTGCCAATTTGATTCCTCTGAATGTCCTTTCTTAGTTGACCACAGGAACACAGAGTAGTTGGGGTGGGAAGTGACCTCCGGAGATCCACCAGTCCAACCCCCTGCCCAGAGCAGGTCAGGTAGAGCAGACTGCTCAGGGCCACTTCCCATTGGGGTTTGAGTACCTTCATGGGTAGTTGATTCAAAAATCTGCCGGGCAGTCTGCTCTGGTGTTTGACCACTCTCACAGTATAAAAGTCTTATGATTAAATGCGATTTCTTCTATCTCAATTTGTGCCCCTTTTTCACCGGACACCAGTAAAAAGTGCCTGGCTCTACCTTCTTTACTTACGCCCTTCACATATTTTATACATATTAGTAAGATCCCCCATGAGCCTTCTCCTCCTGGCTAACTAGTCCCAGCTTTCACTCTCTCCTCAGAGGAGAGATGCTCCAGTCCCTTAATCATTTCAGTGGCCCTTCACCAAATTGGCCCTGGCATGTCCCTGTCTCTGCTGTACTGAAGAGCCCCAAACAAGAGCCAGCACTCTAGATGTAGCCCCTCACCAGGGCTGAGTACAGGGGAAGGATGACCTCTGTCAGCCTGCTGACAACACTCTTCTAAATGCAGCCCAGGATGCTGCTGGCCACCTTTGTTACAAGGGCACATTACTAGCTCATGTTTAACTTGGTGTTCACCAGGACACCCCAGTCCTTTTTGGCAAAGTTGGCCTCCATTGTGTACTGATGTATAGGGTTATTCCTGCCCAGGTGCAGGGACTTGCATCTCCCTTTGTTGAACTTCATGAAGTTACTGTCCGCCCCCTTCTCCTGCCTCTCAAGATCCCTCTAGACAGCAGAGGAATCCTCTGGTGCATCAGTCACTGCTCCAGGCTTGTACAATCTGCAAACTTGCTGAGGGTACACTCTGCCTCATCACCCAGATCATTAATGAAGATAGTAAACAGTACTGGCCTCAGTATTGACCACTGGTGTACACCACTAATGACTGGGCTCCAGGTGGACTTTGTGCCACTGATCACAGTCCTTTGAGTATGGCAGTTCAGCCAGTTTTCAGACTGCCTCATGGTCCATTTAACTAGGCCATGTTTCACCAGTTTGTCAATCAGGACCTTATAAGAGACAGTGTCAGAAGCCTTGATGAACTCAAGATAAACAATATCCACTCCTCCCTCCCATCCACCAAGCTATCTCACCATATCAGGCTGTCAGATTGGTCAGGTACAATCTTACCTTTTTAAATCCATGCTCACTATTTACAGTCACCTGCCATTCTTAATATGCTCAGAAACTAGTTTTCAAGATTATTTCCCCCATTGTCTTCTCAGGGTTTGAAATGAGGCTGACTGACTACTTATTCTCCCAGGCCCTTCTTGTCCTTCACGAAAATAGGAGTAAGATCTGCTTTGTTCCAGTCCTAGGAAACCTCCACAATCACAAGAATCTTTCAAAGATAACTGAAAGTGGCACCACGATGTCATCATTCAGCTCCCTCAGTACTCATGGGTGCATCCCATCAGGCCTCATGGACCTGTCCCCTCTGTTTATATGTCCCTCAACCTCATCCTCTTCCATCAAGGTTAAGTCTTACCTGCTCCAGACTTTCCCGCTGATGTCTGTCCTGAAGGACAGTCCTATTCAGGCAATACAGATGAAGCAATTTTGAGTAACTCCATCTTTTCCTTGTCCTTTGTCATCAGGTCCCTTGCCCCACTCAAGAGTAGGTTCCTAGTCTTTCTTTTGCTGCTGTAGAAACCCACCTTGTTGCCCTTCACATCATTTTTCAGATTCAACTCCGGATGGACTTCAGTTTTCCTAACCTCATAGCTGCACACAAGTACAGTATCTCTATGTTCATCCCGGGTCACCTCACTTGGGTCAAAAACCATGTTTCAGTTTAGTCAGAAGTTCCTTGTTCATCCATGCAGGCTTCCAGCTGCTTTCGCTTGACCACTTGCTTGTCAGGATGGATGGTTAAAATGTCCTTCAGCTTGGAGGAGGTGAACCTTGACAAGCTTTCCTGGATTCCTCCTCTCTTCAGGACTATACCCCTGGGATTCTTCCAAGCAGGTCTCTGAATAGACCCAAGCCTGTTATCCTGAAGTTCAGTTTGTGAACTGTGATATTTGCCTTGTTCTCTCAAGCTCTTGACACTATGTCACAGTCACTGTACTGAACTCAACTTTCACATCTCTGACCAGCTTTTCTTTGTTTGAAAGTGTGAGCTCTGGAAGGAATACCCCATCTCATTGATTCCTCAGCCACCTATGTCAGAAAGCTGTCATTGAAGCGCTCCAGAAACCTCCTGGATAGCTTGTGCCCTGCTGTGATGTCCCTTCAACACATACTGGGGTGGTTACAGTCCTCCATGAGGACCAGGGCCTGTCACCATGAACCTTCTTCCAATTACCTGAAAAAGAAAATACCTCATCTACTTCTTCTTGATCATTCAGTCTGTAGGAGACACCCACCACTATATCACCCACACTGGTATGTCCTCCAGTTCTGACCTATAAACTGTCTCATCACTCATCCCCAGGCAGAGCTTCATGCATTCCCACTGCTCTCTCACATAAAGGACAACACTCTGTCCTTGCCACTCTGGCCTGTCCTTCCTAATAATGCCAGCATTCAATAGGAACCCAAGCATACTGATTTCTCAGAATGCGTATAAGGACTTTCCCCATCAATCTGTCCTGTAGGCTCTTCCTAAGCTGTGTGCATACACTCATTGTGAAACTCCTTCAGCTCCTTTGTTGGTTTTAGGGCCTCTCTTGTCAACATCACCCTTAAATCTTTGCTTACTAACTTGGTTCATCACTTCCTCACTTGGTTATAAGTCAGCTCCACTCTCCATCACTTTAAAGCTCTCTTGACCAGACTGGGCAATCTTTTGATAAAGATGCTTGCCCCACTTGGTCAGGTGGATCCTATCTCTTACAAGCACCGACTCTCAAAGAGGGTGCCACAGTTGTAAAAATCAAATCTCTGTAATCACGTACTCACGCTTGTTATGCTCCATGTGTACCCTTACAGTATCATTGGTGTTCACAATGATGAGCAGTAGTACGTAAGTCTAAGAAACAGACAACCCTTGTCAGTCTATCCAGAATGTCCCAATCCAAGCCCTTGGTGAGGAGCAAACCTGCCTGCACAGGTCAGGTTCACAGATGGTGGTCTCCATCCCCTGTAGTAGGAAGTTGCCCACTATCACCACTTGCTGCTTTCTTCTGGTAGTGCTGCAGGGTTCAGACTCAGCTGGATTTGATGCTTCGAGAGTTCCCAGGCACTCATCTGATACCAAGGCACTGAAACTGTAGTTGCAGACCTGCAGGTGGAGCAGAAGCCTTCCTCTTGGTGCCAAAAGTTACAAGCTTCCAATCCTCAGCATCACAGGACTCCCCATGTCCCAGCCCCATAAGCACAGACTCTCCCTGCTCCTTCTTTGCCATAGGTGGAGATGTAGGCTCTTGTACCTGCATGATCTTGGAGAAGATCCAATTATCTCTTACTTATCAGCATGAGTGATGTCAGCACAGTTTACAGACATCTTCCTGCATCATTTTGATGGGTAATACTTGGATCATCTGACAGTGCATACCTACTGCAGACAAGGCCAGTGCTTCCCCACCCCAGCTTCCAGTATGACCTGCAGTTGAAGGCCCGGAGACCTGCACCTTGCCTCTGGAGCTAGATCTGACTCAAGGTCTCTGATGTACCAGGCAGAGTTGCTCCATATGGTTCTTAGAACTGTGCCATGTGGTGCACCACCACTGCTGAGCACACACTCACGGTCCTCAGCAAAGCTTCTGGCTCCCTTCTGCGTGAATTGCTGTGCAAACTGCTGCATCTGCTGCCTGTCTCTGGGAGCGATGCTCTAGGCCCTGCAGTTACATGGGCCTCTCCCTAGTACCTCCTGAAAGGGTGCTTGGCCCTCTCTAATCAGGAGACAGCTGGAAGAAAAGCTAAACGCAGCTTTTGATGAGGAGTAGCTGACTGCTAGCAACTGCTAGAGCTTGCTAGAAGCCACAGTCTCCTGTATCTATCCTTTCCCTGCAGAAACAGGCACCCTCAGGTTCCTCACAGAGTTCTCAGGAATCCTTCCACCATTCCAGAAGCTGTTCTCAGAAGATCTAGAACTAGAGCCTGGAAACAACTGGATAAGCTCTGACATGCAAAAGCAGTAGGTACCTGGATTGTACATTCCACCTCATCACTTCACAGTATTATTTAAATAAAAAGAAATGTGGTAGTGCTGTTAGCAACTACCTAGATTTAGGGAAAATACAACATCCATCAGAAGTTCCTGATTCTTTTTGAGTTACTAGACCTACCTTTCCATTACACGCAAAGGAGGAAAGCACATGAACCTTAATCCTCTTTATAAACTCAGATCCCACAACAAACCCTCTCTTTTTCTCTCCCCTCTCCCAACCTTTTCTTTTAAAGAGTGTTTAGGGAGCTATTAATGTGATAATATGGAAAAATGATATTCAGCCTGTGGCTCAAGAGCCTCACGCAGCTCTTTGGCATTGGCAGAACGATTAGGCTTTTTACATGGTTTTGATTAAACTTCTTGCTCTGCTTGGCCTCAAGCAGAGTTATTATAACAGAGCATTGACAATATGAACATTGCCAGGAAAGTGCAAATGAGCACCTGAAACCCTCAGAAAATGGACTAAATCTGTGAGGACACTGGCTTCTCTACAACATAAAGCGTGTCAAAAAGAAACAAAACATCATCCTCTATTCAATGGTGAAGACAGAGACCATATTAATAAAAGCCTTAAAACTAATGATGATATTACAATCCAAAAGTACAGTACAACAATTAAACTGAGTTTTAATAAGGAATGATTCTGCATCCTGAAGATGCACACTCATGTAAGGAACAACCCCGTGCAAAGATAAGGTATCGTATCTGCCACTGATTGTTAACAAACCTTCCCAATACATTACATTTGAGTCGCTAAAAAGGACTGAAAACATCAACAATCTTCAGAATATTTACATGGAATTTGCTGGTTATTATCACATGACAGCACAGCACTTTCCATCACAAGAACACCTGAACATCAGTCCCACGCTCCCAAGCCCTCTGTTTGCTCTATTCAGTCACAGGACTGAGACAGTCAGAATTTCCAACAGCAACACTTCATGTATGGACTCATTAGGCTTCTGAAAGTTTTAAACTACCTGCATTTAAAGAATATGCATCTCCCTGCATTCTACATGGCAGCTACAAAGGTTTGGATTTTCCTTCTGAGAAAATTCTTGTTTAATAACAATTCCCAGGTGATACTGGCACACTCCTCAGAACATAAGATGACAGACACAGCCAAACTACAGAAGATTACAAGATTAGAAGACAATAGAAGGACATGTGAAATGACACATTCAATTAGAAGAAGAACAGATGTGATAAAGGGTAACACTTTAACAAATGGTCACATATAACCAACTGAAACAAGTTCATTTTCATCTGGTTCTTCTGGACATTTGAGATTCTTAAGAAAATATGTCAAATACGAGGTTTGGAAAACAGGTTCTCTTTATTCTGAGTTTCAGCGCATCAGAAATCTACTTTTTTAGCTAATGCCACTGGTATCACCCTAGAATAGTCAACCTGAATAGGGATATTTGCTCTGTGACTGTGACCCTGAATGCCAAGTTTCAGCAATGAGCAAATATTTACAACTAGTTATAAACCCCTAAAAACAGGGGTTCATAACAGAAATGCTGACAGACCTTAACTAAGTTGGTGTGAGCGGGCGCCACTATAATTAAATAAATCACCAAGGTCTGTTGACAATTAGAAAACTCATTTTGGTTTGCCACAGAGACAAACAAAAATTCTGTTCATTATAATTTTACTGGAATATGATGTCATAACATGTAAGCATACTGAAACAATCTGCTGTTTTTCTAGCCAAAATATTAATTGCATAGTAAGGAGCCCTTGGGGCCTCTTCCTTTTTGGCCATCAAATCCACACACATAAAGACAAATAAAGTAATAGTACATACATTATGTGTTCAAACTGCATTTCCTGCATTTCTCTGGATTCCTCAATGGCATAGATGTTTCTGATAAATACTGTTACTTTATTTTTAGAAGGGGATTAAAAACAAGTGCAAGTTGTAGCTCAAGGAAACCAGGAGTTTTATTTAGATTTAGCCTCCTTTTCACTGCTAAAAATTCCAGCGAGGTTTTGTCTAAACTCTAATGGCAAATGTATTCTTCACCTATGTAAAAAAAGAACAAATAAACCCAATTACTTCCCCACTACAGAAGTGTCATAGGAACTATTATTCTACTCCAATTTCATATTGCAAAGCGAAGAGAAACAGGGATCAGCTTGGGCAGGATGAGGGCCACTAGAAGACGAGATATAACATGGCACGGGAATGTTATTCTTCAAATGCCAACTCCATGCTGAAAGGGTCATTCCTGGCACATTTTCCCTCTGGCTCCTTCTCCACACCAACCCATGTGGGCGGGCAGCCCCGCTGACGCTGTTTAACCAGGGAAATACTTCGCCAGCGGAGGGACAGAGAGACACAGACCCTGCCAGGGAGGAGGAAACTGCGTTCACTGTGAACAGCTTTTTCTCCATAACATTTGAAATTTCTCTAGGGGAGCTAGTTGCTTAGTGCAGCTGTTCCCTGGCCATGCCCTATTTTACTATGCAGTCCATTAGCCACGTGCATTTCATACACATGTGAGTTCTACATTTTGAAGAAGGAAACATCCAGTATAGCCATTTTTGCATTCATACAGTCCACCGTCTGTTTCTTTCAGCAGGTTCAAACACCCCCTGGGAACAAGGAGGCTCTCTTTCCAAGTAGTCCTTTTGAGAACTACAGTCCATTATCCCTGAATTAGGCTGGCTGTCCTCTTATAGATTACCTCCACATCCTCCAAAACCATTTTTAATGTAAAGCGAGCATGACAAGATACAATGTATCACTTTTAGCCAAACATATCCATTATTAGATGGAAAGATAATTTTCTGAAATTTCTATTCAGCTGATTTATTTATACAGCCTGTTGCTGTTTTCACTTTTCTAATGTTGGCCTCCCCTGAGCTACACAGATGACATTTAAAAAGAAAAAAAAAAGTCATGTATACTTGTCGCAGATTATCCTTCATTCAAAAGATGGTTTTAAACTATAAACTAAACTTTTAGAACTTTAAACTTAGTTTCATTATTTCTGGATGATTCAGTATTTCTTTATATAATATTTGCTATGATCAGTTTACTAAACCCATTTTGACCTAGTTGTAGAAACCCCCAAAGCAATAGAATGCTTAATTGACTATGTAAAAAATTTAAAGAATAACCATATGATAGAAACATATCAATAGAAAGAGATTCAAAATAAAATGTTAATTTAAAAAATTAATGGGAAGACATAAGTTCCTTCCCATTTTAAGACACAGAAACCCCAAATCTTCTCTATTTCAAATGTAAGAATATCAGCAAATCCTGCATTAAACAGGCTAGATCACTGAGTTGTGGGTAACTGCATAACATAGTCCTCTTTTATCTGCTAGGGTCTATTAGAAAACAGATTACACGCTTCCAGTGCTTCTGCTGGGAAAGCGATCTAGAAGCTGAGCTGATACTTAAGAATCTCCTGATACTGAAGTAGGCTATACTCTCACATTTTGTTTGTGTCAATACTATCCTTTAACTTATGTAGTTCATTTAGTTTTTTGTTATGTTTAGCTCCAAGGCGAACTTTCCCATTCCCTCTCAGCCTCTGTTTTGCAAGTGAACAAGTCAAAGTATTTCAGAAGTCTCCTGTATAAAAGGCTGCAGACTATCCTGATAATCCTTCACAGCTCCTCCCCCTATACTTGCTCCTGTGCATGAACATAAGAGTCAAGAATGGCAGACAATATAGCACATGAAACACTAATAGTGTTCTGTACAACAGTGATATTTATATCTCTTTACCAGAAATATCTTGCTCAACACATCTTAAAAATCACATCTGCCTCTCCTTTGGTTCAACCACATCAGTTTTCTTAGTTTATCTTGCAAATAGTTAATCCTGTTCTGTGATTTCCAACTGAATAACCCTCAGGTGCCAACAGAATTTGTATTACTGGTGCCCATGATCTTAATCTTACATTTTATACCAGGAAGTCTAGTCTCATCCCACTTCTAATGTGCCAGTCCTCACGATCATTCAACTCTTCCTGCATATCTTGATCTTCCTGCATAGTGACAATGCCTTCTGCATCCCATGGACATTTTCCTACTTTTCGTGCAAACACCTTGAATAAAAATAAGTAAAAAGGTTGACTCTAGAACTGGAAGAACTGTACTTAATAATCTTCCTCCAAGTTTGACTTTTAATACTGCTGATTATTCTTCTTCTCCTTTCCTACCTTGTATTTCTTATACAAATCCTTATTTCCTTCAGTTTAATGAAAACAGTACCTTTATTTAATGCTATAAAATGCTTAACTGCATCCCACAAATATATAACTTACTTTACTCTCTTTACCTAAAAAATGAGTTAACACATAACATGCAAGGTTAACACATTAGTCAGACACAATCTACCTTTAGTACACAGTAACCTCCTGTTGAGTTTTATCCTTTTTTTACTTCCATGTCTTTATTTATACTCTCTTTTAAACTTTGTGCTAAGTCTGTGAATACTTCATGAAGTTAATGATGATTCCCTTTTTTTTTTTCTCTTTTCTTCTTTTCCTGGGCCAGAGACTATGCAGTTCCTTTGAGCAGTATGACTAACTTAATCAAAAGTTGCCTCATGTTTTCACGATCGCAGTATCGAAACATTCCTGAGTAAAAAACAAAAGGGAGGGGGATTGAGTTTATCATAACATTACCTAATGTGGAAGCTTCCCAGGAGAATTTGTGATGACAAGACCATAATATTGCCACATCACTGTATCTCTGAATCTCAAGTTGCTCAATACAGACATTGGACTGAAATATTTACTCTCTGCTGTACCGCTACTTTATTTACCATTTTCAGTAAATACGTACATCAACAAGTAAAAAACAGTTGCTCATCAACAGTAATTAGAAGAAACCAACAAAAAGCTACTGACAGTAAGTCAAACACTTTAACAGTCACAAATCAGGGTAACAAGTAATAGAGCACATATATTGAGCCAGCCTGTAGCACTAGTTATACAGAAATGCTTCCATGCACAGTAAGTCCAGATCTCTGCTTCTGGTTTTATTTCTCTCTCTCTCCTTCAGTCTAAAGCCTAGAAGTCTTGAAGAAGCACTTTTCAAAGTGCCAGAAGGGTCTCAAAACCAGCCCTAATACATTTTTTTAAAACAAACAGAAATTAGTGCAAGAGATATGAGAGGGGGGGAAAAAGAAAAAGCCTAAGAAGAAATAAAAGGAAAAAACCTAGGGAGAAAGGATCATGAGATGAACCTTTCAAAGTACTGTACACTGGAGAATAAGGTAGTAAAAACAAGCAAAAAACAACAATCAAAACCAAGAAGAGAGCACAGAACAAAACGTTACGTGCATCTGAAGAAGTATTTTTATCTATCAACCAAATAACTAAGTAATGAAAATGGTCAACACAACTTCAACTTATTCTTGACTGCAAAAACAGCATAAATAACATAAGAACATAACAAGAATACAGCCTCCAGAGTTTAAAGCATTGAAAAATGTCAAGTGGACAATGCTGAAATGGAAATGGGGGCTGGGGCAGGAAAAGATAAATACAAGAAAAAAGAAAATGTTCCTTTTCGTGACATAAAATCAAGTACAATAAGAATAAAAGAGAAAACATAATGAAGCTGTGATGTGCACTGTGTATTTAGAGGTTAAAGCAGACATCCAGAAGACAAACATCTCAAACTCTTATCTACTCCAGCTCATAAAATTTCCCATGGACTGTATTACTCACTAATCTTTACAAGCATGTGGAGTGGTTACTGAGAATGCTGTCCAAATACCCATTACAGTAAAAGAACATAAACAATGCTGCATATCTGACTACAGTATCATTTTCTTTCTACATAAGAAACCCCTGTCAAAAAAAAAAAATCACATCACTTGCCAGCCTAGAGACTAAGCAAATAAGAAAATTAAGTACCTCACTCATTTAATTTTATCATATAGTTATACTGGTAATACAATGCTAATAAAAATGCTACTAAGAAAATAATCTCAGGCCTCAGACTTCCTAGGAATTAATTAACCTAAATGTCCACAGAGGAAGAAGGCCCAAGAAAGCTCATAGTGTGATTCTCACCATCGAAATTAACTTAAATTGAAGTAATGAGTGTACATTAGGCTACATTCTGTTCCTACTCAGAAGAATATAAACATACAGGCATTAAATGGCATTATCCTGAGTAAAAAACTTCACCTATAATTTTAAACTTGGCAACTAAAAGATTGAAAGGAAGAACAAACTTAAAAAACACACTTAATTCTGGCCTAATGAGTCTCCTCCCAGCAGCTGAGAAGAGCTGAGGATGCACACTCTCCTACCTTGCTACCTATCATCTCCACATCCTCTGAAAACGTACTGTCATGGCCACAGCTACAGCTTCTGTACAGAAATCTTCCCATTTGTGCCACCAGACATGCAAAGAAGTGAAACGTGAGATAGAGAGAGCTTGGTCAGCTGGACCGGGAGGGCACTTTGTGTTGCCCTGCACTGATCCAATCAGGATGCTGAGAACAATGTGGATGGCCCTACAAGGGAAGCTTTATCCACACTGCCGAGGGGAAGGGAGGAGGTCTATTAATCAATCATAGTGAAGTCTGAAGGGGCAAAAAGGTCAGAAAGCAAAAATATGAGTGGTGAGGTCTTTCAGTGCTTTGATTCCTTTCCACATAAAGCATGAAAAGAGCAGATTTCCTAGGAAAGCTTATTTACAAATAGCAGACATAATACTCTTTCAACTTTCAAATGTTAATGGGCATAATGCATTTACACCAATGATTGACAAGTATATTAATTAATTGCTAATAAAAACCATAAAAGTGATGCAATAAGGGTGCAGTAGTAGGGGTCACCAATGCTCAGTGACTTGCTTCAGCTGATCCACTGAATTAAATTTAATACTGAATATTAATACAGGAAAAAAGTTGGATCATGTTAGATCAATATACTAAAATGTAAGGTTTCAGACTTGCTAAAAGGTGGGGTATGTAGTAAACGTTTATAAGATGGTGTGGATCAGTATTCTAGAAAGCAGGGACTCCAAAGAAGACTTAGAGGGTAGAGATGCCAAGGACTGTTGATCATACATGTTTCTGAAACGGTCATTATGATGTTGGTTATTACAACCAGGCTCACTAGAGAAAAGCCTGAGGACATCATGTCAATGTCTGAAGGACGGTGTGCTAGTGCCTGAGAATGGTCATGTAGGAATTAAAGCTTCTCCTTCCAAAAAGGTGGAGGGATCACCTGAAGTGCACCTACACCAATGTATGCAGCAGGGGCAACAGGAGGAGCTGGGGGAAAACTATGACCTAGTTGCCATCACAGAAACACAGTGGGATGACTGGTACAACGAGAGTGCTGCAATGGATGGCTTTAAGATCTTCAGAAGGGACAGGCAGTGGCATAGCCCTGTATATTACAGAGTGTTTTAATTGTCTAGAGCTTAATGACGGTGACAACAAGGTTGAGTATTTATGGGCAAGAATCAGGCAGATATCCTGGTGGGAGTCTGCTACAGGATGAAGAGGCAGCTGAAATATTCTGTAAGCAGCTGGGAGAAGTTTCACAATTGCTAGCCCTTGTTCTTGTGGGGGACTCCAACTTACCAGATGTCTGCTGGAAATACAACACAGCAGAGAGGAAACAGCCTAGGAAGGTGCTGGAGCATGTGGAAGACAACTTCCTGACACAGCTGGTCAGTGAGCCAGCTAGGGAAAGTGCCACACTGGACCCGTTCACAGAGAACTTGTGGGTGATGTGATGGCTGGAGACCATCTGAGGCACAGCAGCCATGAAATGATAAGACTTTTTGATTCTTGGAAAAGGAGGGTGAAACATAGCAACAAAGTATGAGGAAAGGCCGAGTTACTAAATGCCTCTTTGCCTCAGTCTTTACCAGTAAGACCAGTAGTGCTCCAAGTACCCAGCCCCCTGAGCTAGAAGACAGGGACAGGGAGCAGAATGAAGCCCCCATAAACCAAGGGAAAACGGTTAGTGACCTGCTACACCATGCAGAAAAACGCAAGCCCATGGGGCCAGATGGGATCCATCCAAGGGAACTGAGGGTGCTGATGGAGGTGCCAAAGCCACTTTCCATTTATCAGCAGTCCTGGCTAACCAGTGAGGTACCAGTTTACTGGATATTTGCAAATGTGATGCCCGTCTACAACAAGGGCTGGAAGGAGAATCCAATGAACTACAGGCCTGTCAGTCTGACCTTTGTGTTGGGGCAGGTTACGGAGCAGATCATCCTGAGTGCCATCATGTGGCATATTCAGGACAACCAGGTCATCAGGCCCAGACAGCATGAGTTTAGGAAAGGCAGGTCCTGTTTGACAAATGTGATCTCCTTCCATGACAAGGTGACTCACTCAATGGATGACAAAAAGACTGTGGATGTTGTTCACCTGGACTGTGGAAAAGCCTTTGACAGTGTTTCCTACAGCATTCTGGCTGCTCACAGTTTGGATGGCCATATCATCTGACGTGGAAAGAACTGGTTGCATGGCCAGGCCCAAAGAGTTGTGGTGAACTGAGTGAAATCCAGTTGGTGGTCAGTCACAACTGGTGTTGCCCAGGGCTCAGTGCTGGGGCCAGTTCTGTTTAATCTCTTTATCACTGATCTGGATGAGGGGATTGAGTGCACCCTAAGTAAGTTCGCAGATTACACTAAATTGGGTGGGAATGTTAATTGGCTTGAGAGTAAGAAGGCTCTACAGAGGGATCTGGACTGGTCGGATCAATGGGCTGAGGCCAATTGTATTAGGTTTAACAAGGCCAAGTGCCAGGTCTTGCACTTGGATCATAACAACTCCAGGCAGCGCTACAGGCTTGGGAAAGAGTGGCTGGAAAGCTGCCTGGCAGAAAGGGATCTGGGGGTGTTGACTGACAACCAGCTGAACATGAGCCAGCAGTGTGCCCAGGCGCCCAAGAAGGCCAACAGCATCCTGGCTTGTATCAGTGATCATCCCCCTGTACCCAGCACTGCTGAGGCCCCACCTTGAATCCTGTGTTCAGTTTTGGGTCCCTCACTACAAGAAAGACATTGAGGTGCTGGAGAGAGTTCAGAGAAGGGCAACAAAGCTGGTGAGGGGTCTGGAGCACAAGTCTGATGAGGAGCGGCTGAAGGATCTGGGGTTGCTTAGCCTGGAAAAAAGGAGGCTGAGGGGAGACCTTATCACTCTCTACAACTACCCGAACGGAGGTTGTAGTGAGGTGGGCATCCATCTCTTCTCCAGTTCAGCCCCATTTCACTGAAACAAGTCTGACACTGACACTGTGAATGCAGCTATCCTTTCTGTGACAATAACCAATTTAAACTGACATTCCTCTTTACAAAAAGTACTGAAAAGATAAGCAGATCTTCAGAAGATACTGGGAATTAGCATTTCAGAAGACATGTTAACTATACTTTCACTACTGTAGACAAGACCTGAAGAGAAACTAACAACATGGGTTGCTGGCAGGAAGTTCTGCATTCAGACTCATTATCATAAAAGAATCTTGAAAACCTTTCTTGAAAAAATTTAATATTTCCTCAATTTATGGCAGAACTTTAAGTTCAAAAGGGACAAAGACCTTGGACTGGGAGAGAATACAATTCCAGTCATTTCTTACTGAGTTATAAGCTGATAAAAATTAGCCACTGAACCTCTTTCTGCTTGCTTCCCTCAAGAAAATTATGACAGCCTCTCAAACTAACCTTTGAGCTGTAACAGCAGTTCATCTGTGTCATTACCCAAGAGGCAAGCAGAGAAAATATTTACTCATAACCAATATTCAGGTTCTGGATACAGCAGAAAGGCCATAACAAGAATGGAGACCAACTAGTCTTTGTTTCATTGAACCCAGTATCTCACAGGTCTCTTGACGGCATTTAGTAGAAGTACAGGAAAAATACAAGGTTGAATAAAAAGCTAACTGTGGAAAAGGAAACACACCCAAAACGTTCCCAGTCCTGGAAGAGCATTCTGAATCAGTGCTTATTTCCATACACACTAACAACATTAGTCTTCTCTTCATATACTGAAAGTAAAGCTGCCTTAAAACAAACAGGTCTAGAGAAATGAATTCGGGACACCCAGCGAGCTGCAAAGCCAACACACTGAAGAGATTCACAAGGTGCTGGGGCAGGCTGTGGGCCCTGAAGATCTTTGAATCAGAAGGTTGATGGGAACTCTCCCAAGCGGAAAAGCAATGTTGACAGACAGAAATTAGGTAACCAAAGATGAGAAGGATCTGTATTTCACCTCTTCATGCTCTTCAGCCTAAGTGAGAACAAGAAAAGTCATGGCTGAAAGTTGGAGATGCAGATCTTCCAGAGCAGAGAAATATCTGAGGAAGCCGAAACACAAAGAAAAGAATCTACCAAAACCTTGTTCCATAAATGGAAGCTTCAAGAGAAATACCAAAATGTGACTGAAGGACCACAAAAGGACAGGGCAGTCCCCTTACCAGACAGAGCAAGAAAGTAAGTGGTTTGAGGAGCTCACTATGTCCTGAAAGAAAATGAAGAAAAATATTAAGAGAAGAATAAAGCACTGGGATTCAGGAACTCTGTAAATAAGGCCAAAATGTCATTGACAAAACTATCTAATCTTGAGTGATAGGTTAGAAGGATGCGATGGTACAAAATGTCATGTCTTACATCACACATTTCAGGCATGAAGAGTGATGAAGCATCTAGATGCTCTACAGCTAAGGCTAAACAGATTTAATGATATCAGGTAAGTGACTGACTCGGAGAATGAGGAAACACTACTGCAAATATTACCCACTAAGTTTTCTCTATATTATGTCTGCTTGATTTTTAGTCTGCATAACATTGTTTTAACAGCTGTCAATGTAATACTGTAAGAGTAAATATTTTATTGATCCCTGATAGGTTAAACACACCCATTAAAGCAGTGGATAGTAGTGACAGGATGCATTTGTCAGAAGGATGACATGCACGCTGTGCCAGGACACGTCACCTAACACCATTTTGTGAGCACTGTGAACCTTCACTGTAACAGGTTAAGAGGACTGCAGAAAAATTGCTTTAGAACAGAATTTAACGGAGTCTGTAGACTCCACAGCAGGATCTGGGTCTTCTAATCCCAGATACTCTATGTATTTTTATGATTTAAAACACTGTAGAAATTAAACATTAGCTGTCAAGAATTTTATTGCAGGAATAAATATCCTCTGTTGTTTTAGGAATTTTTATATTATTTTTACACCAACGATACTAATCACTATTGTCTAAACTGATAGCTACTGGCAATGGCAAAGCTCATCACCTGCAAGCTCCCTTGCCACTGTTCTTTTGGGAAAACTATCTTAAGACAAACAGATGTTTCTGCTGTTTTAAACCAACAGGAAATGGACTGATTTTCTCCCTTTTCCTTTCCTAGAAACAAATACTAGCAAAGAAAAACCCTAGCACAGCTGTACTCAACACTTTCATTACAACAATATGTCCGTGTGGGAGGCAGGCAACGAGTGGGAAGAAACAGGCCAGGGGAAGTGAAATGTAGCATGCAGAAGATGAACACAAAGAATTCATTTAAAAGTCTGTGAGTGGATCATTACACCATAGTGTTGATACACTAGCAGAGTAATAACAGTGTGAGGTACAACACTTTGCTTTAAGATGTTATCTGAATCCTGTCTCCGCTGGTAATGTTCAAAACTGAATCAATTATCAGCTGGAAATCTCAATCTCTTCCAAGTGAATAAATGGTCAAATCATCAGAAAGCTTCATTAGTGACTGCAGGTTTGGCAGTCGAGCTGCAGCCTTATCTTTAAGGAAATGTCTTTAGGTTAAGCCTGAGAAAATAAATAATATGGTGAAATGCAGGATTCTTGCTGTCTTTGCACGGATAAAGCAAACACTTCAGTTTTCACGGCTGACAAACTGGCACCTTTTACTCTCACTAGGTTTACATAAAAAAAGGGAAAATGGCATTGAAGTTACTACATTACAGCCTCAATCCTTATAGAAGAAAGCTTCAAGGGAAAGAAGAGGCAAAACATCGCAGCAAACCTGGTTTTGATTGCTTTATGCTGGAATTATGACATTTTAAAGTCATGAAAAGCTTCAAAATAGAAAGAGGCAACTTTTGAAAGACTGCTACTGCTGTGAAGTTATTGCACCGAAACACAAATTCATGCTGCCATCTAATGGTCTAAAACAACCATTTCCAGCTGAACAATTACATTGCTAACCTGAACAATCACTTACATTACTCTTAGGACTATCCTGCCTTTGCCTAAATTTTAACTCTCTGAAATCCATATCTGATGCTCAGAATGAAATTACAGTGTATTTCAGGAGATATAACCTATTCGAACCAAACTCTTAATTTCTATTTCCAAATAGTTTTTAATATTTCTTCCAAAAGTGTGTTTGTGCATTTGTCCAAAAGGCTGGGAGAAGGGCAAAGAATACAGAAAGGAGTTTTCGCAAAGTCAGTCAGAAAACGTATTTATCATCACACCTCTTACTCCATAAAATGCAAATTTTAAGGACAAAACTTTGCCACATGGACTGGAAATTCAGGCCGAGCACCTCTGACTCCTTCTGGCCTTTTTAAGGGAGGGATGCTGTAATCTGTGGCTGAAGTCTGAAGCCAACAACTGTAGGAAGGTAAAAATCCCAGCGCCACCCTACACCGTGTCTCACCAAGGGGTTTATTCTCCTGTCACTAACTCAGTTCAATGCAAGAGGCTTCCAACCTAAGGGTTTGCTTCACCTGTGGAGTGAAGGCACTGGTGTCCACAGCCTAACAGCTTTTTGCAGCAAAATACTGCTTTGTTCAATCAAAAGCATGGCAGTACTTGCATGCCTGCCTCTCCCTAGAACACTTATTACCTATTTATCTAGCTAAGACATCCTCATGATGTGCACATGACTGGTCCACAAAAAGCACAAGTTTCTCACAAATAGCTGAAGTCTTGGTGGATTATTACACAAAACGTTATGATGAATAAACCCTGCTTTCAGGGTTTCCTTCAGTTGTCTAAACTTATCAACATGGGGACATCTGAAATGCTCTAGGGTATCTTGCCTGGCCTTCAGCCACCCCTCTAGTAAAGGTCTCCTCTGGGTCTTCTGCCAAATCCACTGGTTCCATGTGGATGTCTAAAGGACCTTATAATGTCTCAAGCGGAATTACAGGTCTATGTTTAGGCAATTTAGTGTCCTCACATCTGCCACAGTACATATGCTTAGGACAACAAACAAACAAACAAACAAACAAACAAACAAACAAACAAACAACTGTTTTGTACACAGCTGTGCTTGAAATTTCCTCTCTGTTGCAGAAAGCCTCAACAGAAAGCCTCAATAACTGGAATTCAGCAATAGATAATAGGCTAAACATGGGCCTAGAGTCATGAAAAGACTCCACAGAGTAATCTGAACTTTGCCTTCTCCAGGCTACCAGTTGATCTAATCAACACTAGACTGAAGTCTTTCAGATACAACAACCCTTTACATTATGCACTGGACTGTCTGTGTCTCTAACGGATGAGGATCTCCATCCAGAGAGGTGTCTCCTGCTATAAGTTAATCAGGGTGCTCAGCAGTGAAGAAGGGCTTCTAAAGGCCAGGAGAATTTCTGCCTTCATTCTCTTTCTGTAAATTAGATAACTGGGTTGTATAATTGTAGGTGCACTTCTGAAAACATTCTCAACAGATTTTACATTGTCTCCTGCAGGGCAATCCACTCACTTCAAAATTTGGCTTCTACAGCTGTTCTTCTGGATAGATTTTCCTCTTTTTTCCCCACAGGACTATGTAACTTTCGTGAAACAAATGAAGTTGGGTGGGGATTTCAGACTGCATTGCTAAGCACTCATGTCAAGTAACACTACCCTCCAATCTGTTCCCTTTGATGCATGTATTAAATCTTTAACTCTGCATTCACTGAAGAAATAAAGTTTTCATTTTATTCCATTCTTTCACCTACAATCTTTTACTAATCTGATCTGACAATTTTAGTAATTTATCCAATAATCACACAGTCTATCCTCTTTTCAATTGGAGAACACGTCAGTCCACTATGAAACCAGCAGTTGCAGATGTAGTTGGCTGAAGACCAGTCTTCAAACTTCCTTTTAGTACACCTCATTGTTAAAGTGTTGATTCATTATTTAGGGCATTAATCCACAGGGCTGATATAAGTAATTTCAGGAGCAAATAAATCTAAGTAAACAGTCCCATGCAGCAGCTCAGTGCCCACCAGCGGAGCTACCTACCCAGTAGGTAGAACTACATGCCCACATGGGGTGATGCCCTGTGCTCCGTAGCCAGGTAGCTTTGCTGGCTCCAGAAGAGGCAGAAATGTGCTTCCTCTCTATTTCTCCAAGTCTGGTCTTGTAAAGAAGCATTCACTAACATCAAAGAACTATGTGTTCAGAATGACAGGGCTGTGAAGAAAAAGAGAAGGAGGAATAATTTGTGTGCTCTCCCCCATGAGCTATGGAGAAAGGTGATAGTCTCCTCCTTACTCTATAGGATACAATATATATGCAATTATACACTTGCAGTATACAATATATACTTATCATATACAATATACAAGCAACCACAAACCAACTGGCATGAATGCTCCATGCAACAGAAACTGTCAGAGTGCACAGAAGCTGCAGTTTACCCCAGGGACACCACCACTTTGCGTGACACGCTTCTAGAACTATCACAGCATCCAAATTCCTCAGAGCCAAGCAAGAAACTGTTTTAATTATCTTTCTCCCACTCCTTAGCTTGCCATTGTTTTGTATTTTCTTTGTTCCTACGCTCCACAAGTGCTTTTAATTTTGCAAGATTTTTTAAATAAAGGTTTTCCACGCTCTCTAGATTGTAGTGAGACACATTTTAAGGAATTTATATAATAAGCAAATAACTTCTGAATTTTGAGTTTTGTGATCTCTTTGACACTACTTTCTATACTAAAACATCAAAAGCTGTTGTTCAGTTGCTTGTGGTTTTATTTCTTGGCTGAAAACACTTAGTTTGGGTATGTTTGTAAGATACAATGTCTGTTTTGTCACTTACAGACATTCTATAATTGAAAATACTGCAGGACAATTATACTTCAGGAATGACTCCTCTCCAATTCTAATTAAATGAAAAAAAAAAAAAACAATAAACCAAACCAGCACTAAATGGTGACAAGGCAAGCTGGATGACTCTGCAGTCAGAACCAGTATCTTATTTTGTTGTGTAATTGCTCTAAATTGAACAGCCATGTTTTTACATTTTTTTACATGGCTTAACCCAACTGCACACTCAGGGATGTGAGGCAGTATGGGTTCTAGCCTTGACTACAGATATGAGCAGTATGCACATGTTTCATCCTCAGCTCTCTAGTATTTCTCAAACCTGATCTGCTGTTTCAATGGTTGGCCTCTTCTGAGTAGCATGCCAGTTCTTGTGTCAGTTCTCCTGAATTGTGCCAAATGTGCTGCTGACAAATGCGCAACCTACATCAGTCAGCAATCCTCAAAAGTACCAGCACTTCATTCCCCACAGTCAGTTTGCGTAGCTCTTAGATGAGCCACACAAGATGCAATGTTCATCATTTGCAGCTTTTCTGTTAAGTATTTTGTTTGAACTCAAAAGGTCTTCATGTGCCTTTGCTGCCAAATTGCTCAAAACTCTGACTTGTGAGGCTTTAAATAGGTAGTATACAACTGGTAAATTCTGAGCACCAAAATGTTTTTTCCCTTTAGTGTAATCTCTGTTAGTAATACAGAAATGTTTCATAAATAAGAAGTTGTCTAACATGGTTGGATTCAGAGTTGAGAACTTTTTTAAAAGCTCCATGTTATCAGAGATGCAAACTTCCTAATATCAAACCTGTACAGATTTTACTTGAATAAAGAATATCCAGAGAGGACTCCCAAACCATCTCACCAGAGTGAGATGAAAAAAAGTTTGAATTTCTTATCTATATTGTGAAATGAACTGCAGTATACACACACCAAACCTACCAGAGACCTAAGCTGATAACTTCACACAGTTCAACTGAGTATCGCACAGATTTCATCAGCTCAGGACAAGATGCAGTGTAATGGCAATGGCCCAGTGCTGTTAACAACCTAGTGAGTACTGTATTCAGTAGCCTGAGAGAAATGCCAGGTTAACACATCCATACCTCATCCACTCCCAAACTGGACCTCATTTTATCTACTTAACTACCCCATAAGACGGGAGCAGACTTGCCCCTGCGCTTCCTAACTTGGCACAGGAAGAGATTTACAAGGCTAACACCTTACCCTGGTGGTATGCACTGCTTTAAATGCCTTACCAAGACCTTTGCAAGTCTGGAGCCTTGAGCTTTTTAACTCTTCAGCTTCTTGGCCAGTGTTTTCCAGAGTTTCTCTGGCTGTATTTTTCCCTTGCTGTTCTCCCCATGTTGTTATTCTCAAGGCCCTTCACCTGCAAATACCAATACATTGACAGTGTTGTACCTATACTGTACCATAGTCCTCCTCTCCTCTGCCCTTTTCCTATCCCTTAGGAGCAGCTTTTGGTACACGCTACAGAGCTCAGCAATATGCATGCACAAAGCTCAATATGTCCCCAGTATCCAACACCTGCCCTGATGCAGCAATACCAACATCATAAACAGGAACAAGTAGCAGAGAGCCTGAGCAGGTCCTGATGAAAACCACAGAACTAGTATGGTAAAGTGTTATGGGGAACACTTGTTGCATGGGAAAGGACACTCAGACAGGAATGCTCATATGGGAACATCCACCACTTCCCTTCCAAGCTGGACGCTTTACTTTTTTTTTTCCCTGTCGCTTGTCTGCTTTCCTTTTTTCCATGAAAATAACTTTCCCTTTCAGTAACAATTGATGCCATCAGCTGCAAACCTCGTAAATGGACCTTTGCAACTCGCACATAAATGTGTTTCAACACGCTCTGTGAAACAGACTGCCCATACAAATATGCTCTACTGCATGTGAGAGTGTAGTTCTCCACATGCTTAAATCAAGCTGAGCTGCCCTTGACTTCCACACACACATTCGTGCCCCTTTTCCAGTGATGGCACAAGCTCTCGTGTGACTAGGTGAGGAGGTGTTTACGTTTTAAATCTAGGACTAATTTCTCCCTTCCTCTCCCCCTCCAAAAATCGTTTATTTTCTGAGCAGCTCAACTCCCAGTGTTGGAGCCAGGAAACAGGAAGGAGCAGGAATCATTGCCACCTCAACATAAATCATCTGAGCCTAACACGGAAGCCACTCCTCAGCTTCGCATACAAACAGCAGCTCTTTGAGCACATTTCCATGAGTTACCGAAAAGGATCTTTTGTGCCTCTTGAAAAACAAGATTTAACTGGTCTGAAGATATGCCCTGGGATGAACTTAATACTTTATTTTTGTCTCAAGCCATTCATTTTGCCAGAATCAAAGTTCCCTAACACAATCTCCTAATCTTAATCTGTAACTTTACATATCTGAAAAGCACATTTTTCAAACAGAGATCAGTAAAGGGAATTTAGTCACCGTATGAAAGACAGAAACAGCTTCCAACTTACCCTATTTTGTATCTGTTTTATCAGATAATAATCTACAGTCAGAAACTGACTAATATTAAAAATACTGATTACAGCATATTACCCACATTATTTTTCAAATCTTATTTTTAAATACTCTGTGTTTAGTTGGGAAGCCCAACACCACTTTGGTTCTACTACCCAACTTCCAAAAATCAGCAAATGCATGCTAAATACAACACGGCAGTAGAAAATAACAAATGTAACATACCATACCACAGGAACACAATACAGTACTACGAGAGGTGCACCTCTTTGGGTCTTAGCTAGGTATTATAATGGATCCAGAATCTGTCGGCAGACTTCCCTCTGGTGAGGCTGGGCAGGAGGGGCAGAGGAGCAGGGTCCTGTGCCCAGCCTGGCTGGCAGGACGGGTCTGTGCCGCACAGACACCCTGGCTGCAGGACGGGCTTGCTGCGAGAGAAGGGCAGTCTGTGCCACCTGTGTGACCTTGCCTTCATCTAACAGCACAGCAAGGAGTTCTCATGTGAATCACAGAATTACAGAATGTTCGGGATTGGAAGGGACCTTAGAAGATCATCTAGTCCAATCCTCCTGCTGGAACAGGAACACCTAGATGAGGCTACACAGGAATGCGTCCAGGCGGGTTTTGAATGTCTCCAGAGAAGGAGACTCCACAACCCTCCTAGGCAGCCTGTTCCAGTGCTCTCTTACCCATACTGAGAAGTTTCTTCTCAAATTTAAGTGGAACCTCCTGTGTTCCAGCTTGATCCCATTACCCCTTGTCCTATCATTGTTTGCCACCGAGAAGAGCCTGGCTCCATCCTCGTGGCACTCACCCTTTATATATTTGTAAACATTAATAAGGTCACCCCTCAGTCTCCTCTTCTCCAAGCTAAAGAGACCCAGCTCCCTCAGCCTTTCCTCATAACAGAGATGCTCCACTCCCTTAATCATCTTTGTTGCCCTGCACTGGACTCTCTCCAGCAGTTCCCTGTCCTTCTGGAACTGAGGGGCCCAGAACTGGACACAATATTCCAGGTGTGGTCTCACCAGGGCAGAGTAGAGGGGAAGGAGAACCTCTCTGGACCTACTAACCACCACCCTTCTAATACACCCCAGGATGCCATTGCCCTTCCTGGCCACAAGGGCACAGTGCTGGCTCATGGTCATCCTGTTGTCCACCAGGAGCTCCCAGGTCCCTTTCCCCTGCTCTCTAATAGGTCACTGCTCTCTAATAGGTTATTCCCCAACTTATACTGGAACCTGGGGTTGTTCCTACCCAGATGCAATACTGTACACTTGCAATACTCTACATCATCTCTGTTTTGCCTATAGGAATGATCAATCGACTAGGCACAGTATTATCAGCCATCCTGCATGGGCAACTGTACCCAAAGAGGCGCAGTGAAGCAGGCAAGCAGAGATTCTGGCCCTCTGTCCCACTCTGCCTGTTTGCTTTGTGAGCAGAAAAATCCAATGCCCTCAGCCACCTAATGCGCCCAGAGAAATAAAGTTCATGTACCATTTTACATTAAAATAGGAACACGGTGCCCATGAAAAAATTCCCAAAGAAGTCAACTTAAAAATTGCACTAGACATTTTCTATGAAAAGAAATAACATCTTAAAAGTTAGCAACTGGCAAGTGTTTCAGTGTTCTGCTTCCACAAATGTTTCAGTAACTAAGTTCAGATACCCGAATTCACCATTTTATGTTTTTTACTAGCTTGCATTTTTTCCAGTCTAGCCTTTTTCTCTGTTAGTCAAACTAATCTCATAATAAAAGTAATTCAAATAAATGTGATATTTATAAATATTAACAAAACTCATTTCAGGCACCACAGTTAGCTTTTTAAACCATGACATATGTAAGCAGAGACTGAGGTCAGCACTGACTAGAAATACAACACAAGTAATACAATAATCAGGCACTGTTCTGTAGAGCAATGAATGAGTTTTCTTCCAGGTTATTTTTGTTTCTTTATCTTTTACAGTTCTAGTTATTGTTGCTGCTAAAAAAAAAAAATCATAATGAAATGTTAAAGCCCTAAAGTTATCATGATTTAAAAATCTGGGGAAAAATAAAATAAGACTAAGTCAACTGAAATATTTTCCTCAGACAATTCTGAAATGCTGCATTTTCATTTCGAAGTCTTTAATTTTTAAGCATTGTTGTGAATTCAGTATCTAATAAAAGAGTAATTTTGAACCAAAACATTTCTGCAGAGTTCATAACCTCATTCTTTCTTATAATTATGAAATGCATAAAAATTAAGAGGAAATCCATTAAGCAACCCTTTATAAGAAAGGCAACATAATTCACTGATAAAACACGCTATTACAATCTCTGACCCGTTGTTTTGTTTTTCTTTTTTTACAGATTAGACTTGGTATCACTCTTGGAGCTCCAAAAGACCTGACCTAATACAGTTCCTCTGCAGTAAAATAAGGAAAAATGGGAAGAAAACCTATCTCAAAAAAATAAGTAATTGAGATTGCATATTAATACATATGTTACCCTAAGTTTCTCTCAGACTGCTGCATTAGATACAAATTACATTTCATTCAAGACAAGCTAGAACTGTTTTCTATCAGTACTAAAATTGTACAAGAAACATAGATGAAGATATGCCAAAAATCAGAACATATTGAAAAACTAAATATTTGGATGGTCAGTTAAGAAAACTGCCCCACCCACTTAAATTATCAAATTTTTTAATCTTTAAGAATCTCATAGTTTAAAAACAAAATCTTGAATACTATCTTCTTAACAGTTACTCCAACTTACTACAGTAATGACAGCATTGATGGAGATCACTGAATATAGGTTTCAGAATTGTTAAAGAAAAGATTTTTCCTAACCTCAGTGTTTACTGAGGATTAAGAACTGAGATAGTTGAGCAGGCACAATTGTTAAAAAGTAGAAACCCGAGAATGGTTCCAAGTCAGTTTTCATATGGCAGCGCTCCTAATTCTTTATTGAATTTCTATTAAAAAGAGTGCTTCATTTTTAATGATACAGATTCTAATCACACGACCCAAAATAAGAACAAAGGAAACCAAAACCTCTCTCTGAAGTATAATGCTCTGCCTTCTCACTGCCATGGCTGTAGACTGTAACTCCAGCATGTCCATTAGAAAAACAGAAACAGTTGGTTTACATGTCTTTATTCCTTTTCACATGCTTAGGTCACCTGTCTTCTTTTAGACAGAGATTATGTGTGTTTCTAAATAAGGCTGCACAGACTCTCCTTAGTAAAAATCGTAGTTTTATTGTACTCTCAACCTATGAAGTTCATAAACATTTTTAACACACTGGTAAGCAAACGATAAAAAAACATCAAATAATAGAAAAAGTACAAACCTCTGATTGTACATGCCCCGGAAATTATAATTTGCTCTATAATTGGGAATTGGCTTTGGATCTAATGGCCTGTAGATGGCAGGCTCTCCTCTTTTCATAGCCAGACCATTCAGCTCCACTGTTGGCGTTATACTGCCTGCAAAAAAACCCAAAGAATACATGTAAGGTGCTTAAACAACAAATAGTGCAAAACACAGAAGCAAGACTGAGATGAGCAGCAAAAAGAGATCTGCAATAAATTTTCTGCTCTTAAATAAAAAAAGAGGAAACTACAATGACATTTCAGTATCTCTAAAAGTCAGGAATATAGATGCCAACTAATCACAAGCAATGAAAAGGAATACTTAAACACACATCTCAGTGCATTCTCTATGCAGTTTCAATAATTAATGTTCCCATGTGAATGAGAAAGTCAGTGCTATAATCAAGCTGGTTATTCATCTTTCCAACGTGTTTATAATACATCATGACACTTTCTGAAACTAGTAAGACAAAAGAATAATGTCTCTTCTCACTAAATACCATTAAATAAAAGCAACAAATAGAGCAAAGAGGCAATAAAACAAGCAAGCAGTAACAGGCACTACTGCAGTCATTTGCTAATCTTACAAGAAGTAAGAAAAATACTTCATTTGCAAGACTTGAAAACTTAAGACTATGACTAAAAACTAATGATCTAACAGGAATGATCTAACAAACTGAAAATACATCTGCTGGAAATCAGTGTCACTACAGCCATCTACTGGTGACAACACAAAAATAGAAACCAGCCGGCACTTGCCCACTTGCAAGGTCTCCAAAATGCCAGATAAAAAGCTGCATTGTGATGACTTTTTTTTTTTTTTAATTTAAATAAAATGTTCAGCTACAGTATTCTCCACTTCCACTGCAGTAAGAAGATCCTAAATTAGGCAAACATATATTTCAATAAAAAGTAGTTAATATTTTCTCAAAATATTTTCCTAAGCCATTCAAGTGAATCTAGCCTCAATACAGCTACGATAAATTTGCCAGTTTGCCACTGAGGCTTTATATGCCAAATAATGAAAGCTTTTATGCAATACTTATTCAAAAACTTCTATCAACAATAATTTTCATATTTTCCAAAGCAAGGAATCACTACGAATTCGACTATATAATAGAAATGCAAAATGTAATGTTGACGAGAAGATACCTGTGTCTATACAACACACATTTTTAGGGCAAAATTAGTGTTAAGTGACACAATTTTTGATTACTTCTCCTAAAGCCTGCTTCTTCCGTTATCTGCTTTTCCCTTTAAGAACATGGTCAAAGCCAAAAAAATGTAGAACCTGAGTGATTATCTGCCGTGTCAACAAATAAGCTCATGATCCATTTTTATAGAGGTGTGAACCTCCTGCTTCCTAAACAGCTGAAGTCACAGGGACTCCAAAGGACACACGGCAAAACCAGAGTCCTGGATCAGAAGAACCAACACATGGATCTCCGAAGGAGAAAGTGATTACTATTGCATCACTCTTAAACAATGCTTACTGGCTAATGCTCAGGATAATACTCACAAGCTCTAAAGGAAACTTACTCCTGCTTTTTTTCTAACATAGAAAAGATTAACTGCAAAATTACTCCATCTTAAGAAAGTGGCTGAAGATTTTTTTGAGAAAGGGAGAGGAAGCAGAAGGAAATAAAAAGGGAAGAAGAGGAAAAGGGGGGGGGGAAAGTATAAAAAAGGAAAATATTACTTTTTTCTCAACATATGCTCTCTTCTCTATTAGTGCAAAATAAAGTTAGGAATATGTTTTTATTTATTTCTTGTCAAACAAGACAGAACAAAACATTAAGCACATGGTTGAAAAGTGTATCTCTAAAGATGTTGCACTCATAGAAGGCAATTCACAGGTAACACCTCAAAATAAAAGATGCAAGACACCAATATACATTTTTTCTATTGTTCAAACAACAGTTTCTACAACCATCTAAAAGCTTTTCAAAAGCATAGGTTACCATGAAGGAAAACTCACGATGCAGAAATTACTTGTCAAAGTTCTCATGTAAAATCTTGACCTTTTATTTACATCACAAATGCAACTTCACGGAATTGAACAGGATGAAATTCCCAATTTCATGAAAAAAATTAGCTAAGGAACTTTTTGGGAAAAGTGTTTTACTATGGTAATAATTGTAGTTCAATCTGGTTTTGTCTTGTCTACTACTGATCACATACAGTCACTTTGTATACATTCAAGCCTTATCTAAATAATATATTCATTTACAGTTCAACTATTCACACTAGAGGTTCTTCATTACACTGTCACACCTATAAGGTGGCTATGTTGATTCTCATCCTCCAACTTAACTTATATCTTGTTGAATTTATTTATTAGTGGTAGAATATTCCAACACTTCAACAAGATTTGACACACAGAGGACAATGTCATACCTGGATTATTGTTAACATTATTTTTGGGTGGTCTAGGCGTTGGTTTGGGTAGGGTAGTTTCATTCAGTGCTTTGCTAGCAGCAGCATGTTGGGCCTTTTTAATACTGCTTCCTTCAGCTTCCCAGGTCTGTTCTCCAAGTGTCAGCTGCACTGTGAACATCTTCAAAGACAAAGAACAGGTAAACACTGGCAAGATTATCACTGCAGATTAAATGAATATGTACAAAAACTTCCAGGGCTGAAGAGAAACTGTGTTCTCTTTTTGTTGTATTGCACTGCCAGATAACACACCTGATTCTTACAGAGCTCAATGGTCCTTTTCAATGGGCAACATCTGGTCTTTCAAATGACAAACAGTGTAATGCTAATGTGAGCTATCAAAGAACAGAATACTATTTCAACCAAGTAATAGTAACTGCAAGCTGGTCCTCTGCTCTCAGAAGACTGTAAACAGGTTAGTTAAGACCACGTTTCTTCACACATTTAAACACATTGAGTCACTTTTACCTGTAGAAGACAGGTAAAGAATACTACTTGAAAAAAGAGGTAATTTTGTAATAATTCTGAATGAATAGGATTGACTGCACACTATTCAAGGCAGTGGGGAATTTGGCTCAAATATTTTTAAACAGTGAAAGGATTTCTCACACTATCACATGTCTGAAAATAATGTATATTGTTAGGGCAGGGTCACAACTCAAACATGTTCAAAAATGTAAAGTAAGAAATGAAAGAAGTATTAACTTTTTGAATGAAACTGCAATTCTTTGATTTGGAATCTATAAACAGGAATTGTAAAAATTCAGAGTTCAGAAACAGACTAGTGATAAAAAGCATATCTATTTCAAAACCTGCAATAAAGGATAATTTCATCAGTTATCTAGGCTGTGCCAGTCATGAAGATAAAACTCAACGCATATTTAAGACCTTACACAGTCTATCTTCTACATGATACATACATGTTCTGTTTAAATTTGAGTATCTAAGAATGAGAGAAGAAAGGGTTAAGAACTCAATGTCTTTTCCATACCAATTCCACACATGTAAGGCATGATTTAATAGTCAGATATACACAGTGAACTAAGATGCACCCATCTCAGAAAACAGACTAACTTACATGAGGCAACATAAAAAATCTACATCTTAGTTTGAGCAGCATATGAAGTAAAATTTCTTTTGGATAGCTATTTGCTCTGTATTTTTAAAAATTACTTAAACACACTAGAATTCAGGACTGGGTATCTAGAGATGGGCATGATGGTCAACCTTTTGCCTTTACAGATATTTTCACTTGGCATGTACTTGCAAACAAATATCTGAACACAAGTATGTACATGTTTCCCAACTTGGCCCTACACACATGCACACAGTGCATATGAACTCAATGCTATAAATATATACTTGTATCTTAATTACAGGCTTGACTTTTGGCTTACTGTAATTTTCAGAAGCACAGTGCAAGTCCCCATATCACAGTTCCTATCACCATGTCATTTTTTCCACAGTAGTCATGACAATTTCCTCACAGACAAGGGGTAAGATAGAAATAGTTTCTTAATTTTGCATTTGGTAAAACCCTACCCCCATCTGAAAGCTAAGCTGGCTATTAGAGCTAAATAGCTGTAATTACATAAATTATCTACAAACATACATCCTTATTACTAAAATAACTGAAATTTAATTTCTGGATCTGGCATTTATATTGTTTATATTTTGCAAGAAGGTATAACTGCAGTATTTTTTAGGAGGAGAATAATCTTGAATTTCAATAAAAATATGATGAATAATGGCTACTTATCTACCTATAACTCTCCTGTTAGTCCTTAGAGCAATAAACAAGAATTCAAGAATAAAGGGCTTGCTCAGTGTCCTGGTTTTATTAAAAACAAGTTTCTCTTTTAGTGAATTTGCCTGTCAGCTAAAGCCTTCATATTAACTGCATTTTCCTGGAGAACCAGATACATGTTTTGGTAAACACAGTAATGGAATGCGAGGCTATTGATTAGGATTGATGAACACCTCGCGAGAGGAGCAACGAGAAAACAGGTGACCAAGAAACTGACCAATGGCATATAACATCCCATTCACGTGAATACTTCATATAAAAGTGGGAGATCATGAGGATCTCGTCCCTTTTTCGTTCTGCTTATGGCCAACATTAGGAGAGGACCTTGCTGGTCGTCCCTGCGAACTGAGGCCTAGTGACAGACTGAATCCAGCTCCGGTTGGCTGCAGAGTCCAATCCACGACTTTGGGTGCTGGCTCTGCAGTTGCTGAGACTTTCAAGATTGGTTTTGTATACTTTGTATTATTTTCTCTATTCTTATTAGTAGCATTAGTAAAACATCTTTAACTTTTCCAACTCTCTTCTCTCTGTCCTTCTTTCCCTCCCAATCACTTGTCCTTAGTGGGAAGGGGGGACAGAGAAGGACTGAAGGGGGAAGCAGGGGGAAGAGGTGGTTAACAATACATCTGCCATGGTTTTATTGTCACCCCGCAATCAAAACCTCGACACTCAGTAAATTTCTATAGCCAGAGCTCTAACCATCTCAGCCCAACTGACAAAGCACTCTTCCAAAAAAGCCACACACAGTAGTAGTTGGGAATTTAATTAAAGGAATAAAATGGCCTAAAACGAAAGTCTGGAGCAGCCAACAAAGTACTCAAGTTCTGTAACACTTAAGCTGACAGTTCTGCTATGGACGACAAGGCATTTCTCACTAGTTTTCTGAGGAAGTTTGTATACTGCACATTCACCCTAATTACCTGATGGCAAGAGAGTGGAAGTGCTAAGGCCACCAGGCTCTGTGCCTGTTTTCACCCTGCTGTGTTTGTAAGGTTGGTCTCCCTCAGCTCTGGCAATTCTTTGCTCCTCACTTTTTTTTGCATGTAGAATTTCTCTCTTCCTTCCCAGCTTTTTGAAGTGCTACCTCCCTTGCCCCTTTCCCCCTCCTTCTCTACCACCATCCATTTCCTTTTGCCACCCTTTTAAAATTTGGCTCCTCTGATGCCAAATGACATAGAAGCACAGAAGAAATGATCAACCTGACTAATGTACTCGAAAATGCCATCTATGCTAACAGAACTTCTGATTTTTTTTTACTAGGAAGAATCCACCTGGAGGGCAGACCACTGGAAACCCTCACAGAGCTGTCAGAAGCACAGCTTTTCTCCCTGCTCCACTGCTTCCAGCTTCCCATTTCACCCCAACTGTCAAAACTTATTTTCCAGAGACAACTCGAAAAAAGGATATAAACATTTACTAGGATTCGTGGTCACAAGACAGACAGCTGTCTTGCAGGGCATGTCTCTGAAAATCATGAAAACCATTAGTGGACAGGAACAGAGAGTGCGTAGGAGGACAGTAATGCGAGACGCTCCTTAAATGGCAGTAGCAGCAGCATTACATCCTTCAGGTCGTGCTTTCTAGGACACGCTCAGCTCTGTTTCACATATTCTATCGGGAATATCACCATATTATTAGCAAGACATTATACTAAACTGCTAACACATTCACAATAATATCTATGCCTCTGCTTTTCGTAGGTCAAAGGTACAGAAGTCTGCATAATTTTATGAATATCACCCTTGTTCTTCATCCAGTTCCCTCCTTTGTTGTTTTCATTTGCTGCATAGGCAAAAATTAGACTTACTTTCTTCTGAATAACAACCAGTCTACAGAGCACATATCTCTTTTTTGATCGCTATGAGTGTAATTAAAAATAATGAAAGGTAAATGGAAAAACTGAAAAATTAGGAAATCTACTGAAAATCTTGTTTTCAAAAGGGCAACTAATGAAGGATCAATTAATTTCAATTATATTAGTTTCTTGAAAAATAAAACAAATACATAGGAACTACTTCTTATCCTGCAAAAATTTTAAGTACAGTATGAATGTAATTCAAATCTCTTTCCTGCAGATGAATATGAACAGCCAAAACCACACCTTTTGGAACAACCAAAGCACTTCTTATTTCACAATAATGAAAAAAAAAAAGTAATGAAGTATACAATACAACAGCAAAACGTTACAAAAAGCCAACAGATTTAACATGCCACAACTTAAAATCAATCAACCAGTGTATCCTGCAGTGCCAAAGGCTTGCAGGAAGAGGAAGGACACATCAATTTCCATTTGCACTGAGGGATCCCAAAAGCCTCCTGATTCTCAGCAGCCCTGCACCTGCTGACATCATTCCCACCAGCACAAAGGATGGACGAACACTGGCCAAACCAGAAGGTCCGTGGTTTGCATCAGCTCTGCGCTCGCTGACAACGTAACATGCAACTGAGAAACAAGGGGCAGTGGCAGAGAGGCAGCCCACGAGCAGCTGATAGTGCTGCGGATCTGCAGGGTGGTCCCACTCCTGTGTCATCTACAGTTTTGCCACTCTCGAAATACTGAGTGCAAATCAGCTACTAAATACACCATTTTCTCTCTCAGAGTTTTTCAGGCCCTTTTCTCCCCTCCCATATTGCTCCTAACTAGGGAGGAAATTCAAAACTATGTCTGAAAATTACCATCATGAGAATATCCTTCTGTGTTCCCTATCATCCAAAAGCATCTTAATTTGCACTTAAGGAATTAAGTTGGTGTCCTGGTTTTGTTAAAAAACAAGTTTCTCTTTTAGTGAATTTGCCTGTCAGCTAAAGCCTTCATATTAGCTGCATTTTTCTGGAGAACCAGATACATGTTTTGATAAACCTAGCAATGGAATGCAAACTTATTGATAAGCACGGATGGACATCTCGCGAGAGGGGCAACGAGAAACAAGTGACCAAGAAACTGACCAACTGTGTATAACATTCCATTCACATGAATACTTCATATAAAAGTGGGAGATCATGAGGATCTCGTCCCTTTTTCCTTCTGCTTATGGCCGACATTAGGAGAGGACCTTGCTGGTCGTCCCTGCAAACTGAGGCCTAGTGACAGATTGAATCCAGCTCCGGTTGGCTGCAGGGTCCAATCCAGGATTTCGGGTGCTGTCTCTGTAGTTGCTGAGACTTTCAAGATTGGTTTTGTATATTTTGTATAATTTTCTCTATTCTTATTAGTAGCATTAGTAAAATATCTTTAATTTTTCAAACTCTCTTTGTCCTCTTTTCTCTCCCGATCGCCTGTCCTTAGTGGGAAGCAGAGAGAGGGAAGGGCAAAAGGAAGAAATGGGGGGGAGAGGAGGATAACAATACATCTGCCATGGTTTTATTGTCACCCCGCAATCTAAACCCTCGACAGTTGGATATCCAAATTGATAAGAGAACTGACCAGACTTAACTGTCTGTTCACTAGAAATCTTACTGCTGTAATCGTATTAGGAGTCTTAATGTCACCATAAATCTTAAAAGTTGCACAGAATTTAAAGCAAAGAACAGTAATGAAGTTTGTGCCTTATAATGCAAGATCCAAAGATACAGTACCAATGCAATCAACTTTATGGACACGAAATTGTATCAATAAGCATTTTGCAAACTAGCTTTGTCATTATCTGCACTACCATGAAACAAATGCAGAGGTAGTTAGCAGAGGCAAGCCGACTGGGGAGAAGGATTCATGCAGCTTAAAACGCAAATGCTTCACAATGATTCAGAGAGGTTGGTGATACCCTGGAAAGACCTTCACAAGGTCTTTACAGAGACCAACAAATATAAACTCAAAGGTGGAAGTGAAACTAAGGCACAAAATTATCTACAAAGCTTCAACAGAAATACAGACATACTTTCAGAAAGCGTAAAAAAAAAAAAAATAGGGCAAAACAAAGAAGAGTAAGAAACTCCTTACACTAGGAGTGCGGCTGCGTTTGACAAGCACGCTTGTCCAGACCATGATATTATCTGTTCAGTATTTAAGGTTATGGTTCATCACCTGGAACTGTGACCTTACCTTGGCATGAGCAGGCCCTCTTTCATTCAGAAGCTTATACTGGGGTTGAATTCTATTGAAACGGGCTAACTCATTTACCAGACACATTGGAGTTTTCTCTTTGGGGTTTGCCATGTTATCTTGGAGAGGAGCTGTAAATAAAGAGTCTGTAAAGTTTTTGTGGAGAAATGTATTCTTCACAACTTCGCAAAGCTTTGCAAAAGCAGCAGCATGCTTAGAAAACACTTTGGCTAAAAAATAATTTTTGCACATAAGCTAAATACAATTTTTAAATACCATTTACATATTAATCACATGAGAATGTGCATTTTACAATAATCATTTTGATCACATGCAATTTAAAATAATACAACTATTTCTGTCCAAAATGTCTCTATAAAAGATGACAGTGTAGGAGGACATAAACATATGCTACATTTTCTACACCACCAAAGTTTACTGTCAGGAGTATGCTGCTTCCAGGCAATGACTACTCTTTCAGAATGGTTTCCTGACACTTTGAAGCAGAGGTGGATAGCATAAGGCTTGCAAGATAAAAATAGCAGAAAAAGCCCTGTGATACTCACTTGCTTTTCCCTGCTTCTTTCCCAGTGTTTCAGGCTTTCCTCACAATAATCAGAGCACTCCCAAAGAACACCTTTCCTCCCTCTTCGAGGATTTTGTTTGGCTTTCCTTATACTACATACTGCATGTACACTGCCTTACTATTTTTCAGCCTTCTGCTATTTCTTTTTCAACTTCTTTGTGTTTATCTCTAACACACTGTAATTTCTTGCTTAATTTGTTAGGATAAAATTTCTGTATTTTATACCCAGTTCAGCTTAGGAATTACAGCATTTATTAGGCTACAAAGGAAACACCAAATACTGCCAAGCAGTCTGAAGACATTCTGTTCTAGGGAAGAGAAATACACTTGGAGGCCTTCCTGCACCACTAAAACTTCTCTAAAAAAGATACGCTCTGAATTTGACAAAATAGACATGCTCTTTTCTGAGTTTTTATATCATTGACCAATATGTCACTGTAAGTCTGAGCTCAGCTAAAGAAACTAAACCTAGTTAACAGTTCATTTAACCAATGTATTTTTCTACAGAATTTTTTTGCTTTATTTTAATCATATTTAAGACCTATCTTCTTTTATTTTTCTTGTAATTAACAAGTCCTCAAAAAGATTCATTTAGACACTAAAGAAAATATACCTGTACCAACTTACCTGGTGAGTTGCTAGGAGGTGCAGGATCCCCAAGGGTGGCAGTAGGACTGCTAGAGCTGGCAGTCGATTCTGAAATGGATCCGTTCATTGTGGATGGCAGACCAAGTGTATTTGTAGTTGTAACTGGTAGGGGTAGCACCATAGGGGACATGGTAGGTCCGGACAGGTTTGCTGTAGTCTGCATCTTAACTTGTGCCATCGCCTGTCACTGCAATAAACAAATTATTATGAGCAGGGCACTTTGCATTTTGAAAGTCAAATTAAAGTAGTGATGCTAACAACACCTCTTTTTTGCTCCTGGATCTGGGCCATATAACTATCCACAAAAGTCATGCCTCAGCATGCACTACTTCCCAATTGATGCAACAAAGGAACAGCTCACAGCCCAAGAAAATCACCAAAGAATCCACACACTCTGATTTCAGGATCTGTTGCTCAACTATGGGGTGACCCTGCCTGAAAGATAGCGCAAAGAATGATTATTCTAGAATAAAAGTCCATATAATTATTATGTGGATGAGATTAGCATCTGTCAATTTCTTCAAGAGAGCATGTCCTTGCAACAAACTGTCATAGCAATCTTTTACCATAGTGCAGTAAAGCGCACACAAAATACCAAATAAGGCCACAAGAGAAATTCCCTATTTTTTTCTGCATGTTACCAAACTATAAAAGAGAAAAAATAACAGAAGACAAGCAAACAAAAAAACACCAAAGCAGCAAGTTCTGAAAGATCACTGCTTAACCAGTCGACAGGTGAAGCACTTCAATCCTTCTACAAATTACTAGCACAAGTACTAGGATTTCCTAAACTAGCCTTTAATGCGGTGCCTAAAGCATTTACTTAGAATATGCAAGGTACTAATCATCTCTTTCCATCTACGCAAATGAGATTCTTTATTACCAGTACCTGTTCTCTGGCCAAGTCTACATTTATAAACAAAGCAGGGTCAGGGCACAGCTCCTTCATCTTATTCACAGAAAGTAAGCTCCTCAGTAAAATTTTGGCTGCTGACAAAGAGTCTTGCAAAAACCACAGGGGAGCAGTTCAGAGGCCAGTAGGCACCTGAGGCAATCTACCCAAATGAGGAGGCAGTCATTCTCAGTCCTCAGGGAAAAGTCTTAGGATTCTCCTTTTGGCATCAGGAGCAAATGATGATGTATTTTATTCAGCAGCAAGGGCAGAGACTATTTTTTAGGCCTCACATTATATTATACAGTGTGTATAGCAAAGACAGAGAGATGAACCCTCTAACAGCCAACAAAAAGCTGGACCTGGGACCTCTCCCCGCAGCAGCTCTGGTCCCTCTGACAAAGGCAGGGGAGGATGGAGCCCAGCACTCCTCCGTCACGGGGTAATGCTCTCTTCTGAAGCAAAAATCCCATCCAGCACAGGAAAACCTTCCTAATTAGGGTCTTACTGAAATGAATTCAACTATACCATTTTTTTAATCAGTATTTTTGCCCTTCTCCCTCCCAATCCATTAAAAAATATCCAAGTATCCCTATTCAGAGGAGCAGTGTTGTTGGATTAAGATCCAAATCACTCAATACACCATTGAGTGCAACTACTTTAGCAGAGTTGTACTAGTATAAAGAAAATAATAAATTCTACTACTGTGACTCTGTGCTTTGGAGAAGAGGTTCAGAGTGGAATGCCATTTTTATTACTGAGGAAAAACAGACAACTGATTTAAATCTCTAGAAAGGCAAGAGTTAAAAAGAATTAAAATGAAGCTAAGATGCAATCACTTGCCCTTTTCATAAATACCATAAGTAAAATGTTAATAGTGACAGATTTTAAAAGTAGATATGCAGTCAGCTGAGATGTATTAAAATACTTAATATATTCAAAAATACTAAATTCAGACTGTAAAAATCCTACTGCCACTTAACAGCAAATACCACACAGCAGTACTAGTAGAAGGGTCTAACCTAAAGACTGAGGACGTGTATAACTATAGAATTCTTTGGTGTACTACATGTTCCATTCTGATTTTAAATACATTCATACAGATCAGAATTCATTCAAAATGCTCCTTAATTGTAAACATCAAAGTCAATGATGGCAGAACCAGGCCGTATTTTTTAAACATCTTTAAAATGAAACCAATATAACTTGAAACACGATCGCAATAATTCAAGTTTAAGAAACTCCTTAGAGCAGGCGTGTCGAGCTCACTTTCACCGGGGGCCACATCAGCCTTGTGGTTGCCTTCAAGGGACCAAATGTAATTTTAGGACTGTATAAATGTGGCCCCCGGTGAAAGTGAGTTGGACACTCCTGCCTTAGAGTATTTACAGCATTTTAGCTTACAACCACAAGTACAAGAAAGCCATCACTCACATAATATTGTATGAGAAAATACCGAACACATAATTCTAGGGCAGTGCCCTGTCTAGCTTTCAGTATTATGAAAGTTCATTGTTTCAAGAAAGCAGAAATTACAAATAACCAAATAAAATAATGAAGTATATTTATAGCTCCTATAGTATTGCTGGGATATTTTTGTAGGATTGGTCCTTTTCTATTAAGAACAAAAAAAATCAGTTTGATAATAGTATCAAGGAATTCTAAAAACGAACTTCTATAAAGTTCAGGAGAAAAAATACATTATTTATCCTGCAGTAAAGTACACAGGAAATTAAACTGTGAAATTAGAATAAAATCATAACATATTAGGTGGGGGGGTTGTTTATTTTATTAGTTTTCTTGTATATCTAAAGCCAAAAAAACTCCTACAAGAAACTGTAACTGTTTCATAAATTGATCTGCATAAAGAAAGATGCCCAGGAGCTAAATATAATTGTAGGTACTAACTCTTCAATATATGAGGTGTGAAGATAATCAATTTGTAATCAGTTCTAAAAATCCGCTAATAGACAACAGAGAGAATATAGTTGATATACTGCTGTCATGTCATTTTCACATTACCAAGCAAATAATCTTCGATGTCATCAAAAGGAGACAAAATCTATATGCTACATCTTTTCTTTACATGTTTTACATATGTATCATACTATCTTATAAAGAGAGAAGCAAAAACATTTTGGGGCCTTCCCACTATGGGCACAGGCCTGTTTGTTACTACACAACAAATTGCAGGACTTGAGGGAGAGAGATTTCACTAAGATGGTCAGAGATTAAACGCAGTTATATAATCAAAAATAATTTTACATCTTCTACGTGGATATTTTTTAAAAAACTGGCCATATACAAAAGGGGTAGTTTATTTAGGATATTATGCATACAACTAGAAAAGCCCTCATTTCAGCTGGCCAACCCAACTCACATCTAGGGAAACGGCTACACCCCAGCGTCTCCAGTGGAGTTTCCCTCCCCGCTGGACAGTGGTTGCGGATGCTGGGGCTGCTCAGAAGGCCAGGCTGGGCAGCTGTGACACACAGCTCCGTGTCTCTATCCAGCTGCCACGCCGAGACAGCACAGCAATGACATTGCTTACAGTCTCAGTCACGTCCCTGCCTGTCCAGTCAAAGTCCGCAAGTCGCAGTCCTACCGTTTTTTGAAAGTTCTATTCCAGAGCTTATGGTGCCTTCTGAAATGCTGCAATGCTCTTTCCTCTCTTATTAACCTGCACAGCTGTATTAGAAATGCTATAGCAGGCATTTAAAGGAATGTCATTATACTATAATTGCATTTGACTTAATTTCCACTTTTGACGGCAATTTGCATACAGGTTTCATTAAACGGTATTAACTTTCCTGTTAAACTATGTCTAAACTCCAAACTTTCCTCTCACACTAAAAATAACCAAACCAAAACAAACTCACATTAAAAAAACAAAAGAAAACTGCTTCACATTTGAAAGTTAAAATATTGCTAATGTTTCATTAACTTTTCTTGTAAGTTAGGAAAAATAACATTGATTTAGTTATACTCACAGGTGCATAATATTTTTAACAGCTGTGAATACACTTGTGTCATGCTAAAAAATACCGCACAACATAAAGAATTACTTATATTTTTTCTGATGATTATAATTTCTTTTACTCTTCTGGAACATGAATCACTTTATATCTCTAGATCCTGATAGGAGATATGAATTAAATACTCAGGTGAAATAATTCTTAGAATATGTCACACTAATTGAATAAGCAAAGAGAGATAAGACAGCACAGAAGGCAGAAAACACGAACAATGAGTTTTCAAGTCAAATACAGTTTTACATAGTGGAAAAATTGAAAAAAAGGCAACACTTGACTTGAACCACAAGTTGTATGAAAAAAACAGCAGTTGGAGAAACTAATGACCCTAGTAGCTGAAACGGAAGACTGGACTGCATCTGTGCAGAAAGTGAAAATGCATTTATGCAGTAGAGTGCTATCACGCTTTCACATGGCTCCGTCATACAACCCAACGTACCAGATCTAATCCGCACAAGTGTGTAACACAAGGCATGTACTATGTATTTGTAAAGTGCTTGACAAAGGTAACAGCTGAGGGCCAGTCAATGCTGAATAAGAAAAATTACTTGACATATCTTGCATCTCATATACCAAATACTTCTGCTTATACATTCTAATCAGTGCCTATTTTTCACAGCAGTATCACGCTAATGATCTTGGGTCCTTCTCTACAGAACTGCTGTCAAGCAAGTTCTAGCCTGCACTCTGTGAATCTCACTGTTTTGCAACTAATGAGACTTTGTTCTTGTCTTCCTTCAAATCCCTTATTCAGGAAAAAAAAAAAAAAAAAGGTAAAAAAACTCAACTCCTTTAATTTTTCAATATCACACTGAATTCTAATTCTAGTTCTAAAACGGTTGCAGTCTCCTCCAAGTCTGCTTTACAGCATCTACAAATTTAATAAGCGTACTGTTTCATCCACATCATTAATGAAAATATTGAAAGGTACAGGAACAGCATTACAACAGACTGGGGGCAGTGTTTAAGCAAGCAACATCTCAAGATTTTTTTCCAGATCAACCCCAGCTTTGGTTAGCAGCTTAATGTGATACTTATACAAAAGTCCCAAGCCACAGAACCCTAATAGAGGTAACAGCTTCCTAAGGAAGGTTTGGTTTTAGTTTTAGCCTTAAAGTTCCATTAAACTCCCCATTCTCCTTCTGTTCTCCTGATATTACTTCACTCAGTTACACAAAAGCATTGAAAACTGCCAAAAGGTAAAATGCTCTTCTTGTGTGTAATTTCTCACATTTATGATAAATATTTATATATATATATATGTACACTAATATAAAAAGTATTAAAGAAGTCCTAAGCTTTATGTAATGTCTTTTTACTGTGTTATATCCAACAGTTTATTTGGGGATGACAGAAAACACACAGCTCTGCATTACCTTCAGAGCAGCTGTTAATTCAATCTTTCCTGTTCTATAAAAACAAATAACAAGATAGCCACACAGCAGCACTTTAGCCAGAGCATGACTTAAAGCACCAGTCACTAGGTGGTTATCTAGAATTACTAATAAAATGTATCATATTTCAACATTTTAAATAGGCAAAATTGGCAAACTATGTATGAAATCACACAGGATCTAATATATATATTAGATATTTATTCTATATTACAATTGGTCCTCCCGTTTTGCTCCTCCATCAATTTCTTGTTTTCTGCCTCACTAGGGGTCTTTTGCCAACAGTCAAACTAATCCAATGACTTGCTGCCATAGCAGGGACAACCCCGTGTCCTCTCTCCCCTCCAGCAAAAAGCTAATATTCTTCTGTCCATTTACCTCACTGAACCAGCTCACGTGTGGGCGAGGAGGAAGATCAGAGGAACATCCATGTCCGTGCAGGGCGGTCCACAAACTCCTGACCTGGAGTGGGCGCAAGGAATTAGCCCTTTCAGCTCCTGCTAATCCGCTTAGCTCCACCGTCAAACCGCACACTGAAGTTCAGCTCCTTCACGCTATTCCACACAAACCCCATGATCTCATCCTCAACAATTTCATCTTCAGAAACCTGTGGCCTGGTTTTTCTGGTGTTTTGTTTGGTTTTTTGCTTGGTTTGGTTTTTTTACAGTGCCTTACACTGGAGCAGGCCTGTCTAACTCATTTTCACCGGGGGTCACGTCAGCCTCACTGTAACTACTCCTTCATTTATACAGTCCTAAAATTACATTCGACCCTTTGAAGGCAACAATAAGGCTGATGTGGCCCCCGGTGAAAATTAGTTTGACGCCCCTACACTAGAGAATCTGAATTTCAGTGGCAATCTGGGCATAGCTACCAGCTAATTAACAACTAGTAAAGTTAGGCCTTAAAAGCATTTTCTTTTTTTTTTTTTTACTCTCCCAAAGTATAAGAGGGAGGGGAAAAAAAATCCCACAAAGCAGAACTCTTTTATTATGGTTATTTTGATAAAGTAATTTACAACCAAAGACAACAATGTTCACAAAAAGAAAGGTGAATTGACACAGAATATTAGAGACTAATACTCAAATTCCAAGAAGCTGCAAGGCTTACAAAAAAGTTCCCCTGCTTGCTCAACACTAAACTCAGCCCCTGAGGACTGACTAAAAACTCCAGCTCCTAACAAGCAGCTTCCTTTGCTCTTGGAGCAGAAGAGCAGTGCAGACAAACTCCCAGGAGGGCAAGGCAGGGCCAGGCGACTGGAGCGAACGCCAGGTCAGAATATTAAATCCTATCACACTTTCAGGAAACACAGAAGTTGTTTTTGTAAGGATATTATCATCCACAGAGGAATTACCTTTGCAAACTCCTATATACGATCAGGAAGAAGCTTTCTGAGCAGAGGCAGGGAGGTACTTTTGAAAAAAAAAAATCAAGTGGGAAATTGAACAGATTAAGAACCTGCACTTGGAATACTCTTCAGCCACTTGTTCAGCAGTCAGCTCAACTTCCCTTTGGAATTGCTACACAGTACAAGCACGTTAAAACAAACAAACGACTTAAGAGTCAGAAGACTGAGCTACAGACTGCTTCGTCTTGCCAATTCCTTTCATCATGAAACTGTATCGACTCCCTAATCTCCAATATTATGTTGATCCAAAACGCTACACGAAGCCTATGAGTCCCTAAATCAATGACCACTACTTGGGAATGCATATTATTTGCATCTGTCACCAATCTTTAACAGCTCTCTTTAAAACAGATTTTTGTAATTTTGAAAAGAAAGGAAAATTTCCAAACAAAACCAGACCAAAGAAAATAACTAATTATGGAATCAAAGACTAAAAACTAAGATTTTTCTCAATCAACAAAATAGCCAAAGGTCAGGATTTTTGTTGTCATTTAATTATGATGTGTTAGCAAAGGGGCTAGAACAAAAAAAGCTTACCCTGCCATCGAGTTAAGATTCATACAACTTCAAACACATAGTATGTCACAGAGAAAATATAACAAACAAATATTTTGGATGTAGCAAATTGCTTAAGCCACTGGAGCAAGAGACAAGTAACTAATACGAAGAACACATGACCTACAAGGCCATCTACAGGCACAGTGTATCTCACACCAGAACAAGTTATACCTGTACCATATGGCACTGCTTTATAGTGAGATATGAGGATTCAGGCAGGGATTAGAGACACGTATAATTCAGATTTCCAAATACAGGCAAAGTGTCTAAACTCATAATTTTGTAAGGAATGAAAGAAAACACAGGGGTTTGAGCACTTACTGTACTTGTGCACATTTGCATGTGCAAGAGTCTAAAAACTTGTAACGACAGAAACTTAACAGAAAGTAGAGCATACCGACAGGCAGGAATGCAGCTCTTCCCTTGCTGCCCTGGCAACCGCAAGGCTGACATGAAAAAGCTGAGAAAGGAGCAACCCAGGCCACAGTGTATCTTACCGCGTGAAGCAAAACTAAACGAGCCCAGCCTGTACACTGGGCTAATTTTCTCCTCTAACAGAAAAATTGCAGTCCGGTCCCATGTGTACTGGACAGCCACTTAAGGTCTCAGGTGGAGACTTCACTGGCAGATATGAAACACAGCTCCTTGGAAACTTCATTAACGCTCATCTTGAACCACAATGGAAAAAGGATTGCTCTTCTCACTAAACACCTTCACTGATATCAAAGATCACTGAAGCAAAGGCTGAAACAAAACAAAAAACCCAAACATCTGGAAATCTCTCAGAGAAGACAGTCTGCAGTCAGAGCAAATGCCTCATGGCTACAGCTGCATGGCATCACGGCAGTTTGGGAAGCTTAATCACGAAACTCCCATTTGAAATGACAAGGGAGATCAATTAGATTACCAACTTGAAGATTTCAACGCCAGAAGAAAACTAAAAGATAAGGAAAGTCAACCTGTTGCATCAGAAACTGAGGCACTTGAGCATCTCCATGCTTTTCAACCTGTTTATAACCCAAAGCCCAAGAGGGAAATGTTAGGTTGCTTCATATAAATATCCACTACCTTACAAAGAAACTCATCAGAAAGTTCATTTGCTTCAATTTATTATTGCTGTCCAGAAAACAGAGAAGATGGTCAAAAATGCCATGGAAATTTCCAACAGCCAATATAAGCTAACCCAGCTCTCACACTGCCACAAACTTTATGCCAAGAAAAGACACCGAACCATCTTGCCAGAACATTGGTTCAGACACAGCCATTGGTTTGACCCAGCCAGAATACCCTGAATTATCATAGAGAAGAAAATGTGAAACGCCCTCATGAAACAGCAAGCTGATCATCAGCACCTTCTTTGTTGAAAGCTGTCCACATCCAAAACCATCATGGTTTGAGGTATATCCAAAAAACTAGCTTATATTTGCCTATAACGGCTTACGGATCAGAAGCAGGATGACACCTGCACTCCCCAACGCTGGAGGGTAATATCCTTTGTCGCATTTGTCTACTACAACTGGGAGTAACAACTAATCCAAAGGACAAAAGCTGGCTGTCCAGCAGTGTAACTCTTTAGATCTTTTCCTTACTGTGACTGTAAAGCACCTACGATTCCTTCAAAACTGAAAACTTGTATCTCCCCAGACACTCTGCCATCTGCAGTCATATTTCTAATGTTTTGAAAAGTTGACTACACCTGGTCCCAGTCCTTGAAGAAGGGAGAGTAGGACAATCAAGAGAGACTCAAGGCAACACTGACACAAATTGAGCTGAATTTCCAGGGCCACCTCAAAATTTAAACACGCAAAACATGTCAGAAATGTTCAAGGAGATAACTAATTAATACAGTGACTCCAGAAATTGTGAACACAGAAGCTGAGATTAGAAAAATGTGGAACAACTTATCAGAAATATATTTTATTTTTATTTTCTGGGATAAGTCAATCAAGTGCAACCATTTAAATATTCCACTAACACTCAAGGGGTTATAATAAAATGGTTACGGTTGCCATCACATACAGAGGTCATCATATCATCGTAGAGCACATGATGGGCAGGTAAACCAAAAATTAATTACTAAGATTTTTCATGAAGAAAAAGAGCTGAAAAAAAAGGGAAGCCTAAGCCACTAGTTTAACAATCAATCATCAGCTTTAAAGTGCAGAGAGGATTAAGAAAGCAAATGAAAAAACCACAACTCAAGACTCAACGCGCTGCTGCTACAGACTCGTGTGCATCACAGCTGCAAGTGGTTCCTTAGGTGTGATATTGGAGTATAGTCAGAGCTCCTTCCAAGCACCTAGTTTCTTATTTAATTAGTATTTTTAAATTTCCCTCATATATATTTCTAGAAGCTACGTTTTCCAATTTGCACTAGCAACTGGTAGTTATATTCCTAACATCTCTAATAAGCTTTGACTGACTTTAAATTACAAACTACTCTTAGTCTAGGATTAATCTAAGTAATACATACCTACAACTATTATTTTGTTCTGAAGCAGGCAAAAATTATTTCTTGATTAAAAGTTTATTCCCTAACTAGAAACTGCATATCAGTAATGGAATTCAGGAAATTACCTCGGTTTTCCTTGACTGCCTGTAACCAACTACTTCTCACATTTCAAGTAACTAACAAAGTTTGGGGAAATAGCAGAAATATTCCTTTTTCTCTGCAAAAAGTTACAGCTCTTGCTACCAGCCCTCCTCATACTGCAATCACTCCCCTGTCATTAACACTTACAAGATTCTCAGAGAATGAGGTTTCAGTAGACAAAGCAGTGGATGTTGTGCTCTATTTTTAGAAATAGATCAAATTCTGGGGTTTGTGCCTTTTTTTGTTCTTCATGAGTGTATTTAAACAAAACCAGTATTTCACTAGAGTGATGAACATCGCCTTGAAGTCTGATACAGCTTCCAAGCTGCAGCTTCCAGACAAAACTGGGGTCAATTTGCCATCTCCGATTCATGAATCACTCCTGGAGCTTTCCTTTTCTCTCAGCTCTCCCATAGACACATTTTGCAATGCTTAAGATATAATTTCAACATACAGCTCATGAGACTAGTGCCTTGTTCAGTAGGGGACAGAATGGGACCTTGTCAAATCAGTTCTACAGAATTCAAAGAGCCTCCTCCCTATGTTAAGTGCAGATCTCCTCAGCTGATGAATAAAGGTACAAGAATTACTGAGCATCGGATTGAATGTACCAAATTCTCTGACTTAAGGAAAGCACAAAATCCAAGTTTTCAACTGGAGAAAATTAACAGTTTAGAGATGCTGTGTTTGGAGGCAAGGTCATGAACCATTGCAAAACTGATGAGAAAAGCCTGGGTCAACAACAATCAAAACAAACAGTCCAAAAATTAAGGAAGTGGACAGGTCATATGTAGCCAGTGGTGACCTGCAGCTACTAACACTGGGTTCCAGATGGGAAGAGACGTGCCTGGAAGAGTCTAAGAGAAAGCCAAGGGGAACAGAGGTAGCAATCCAGCCACATACAGCAGGCAGCTATCAATGCAGACTCCTCAAGCACCCTGAGAACGAAAAGAATCATCAACAACTCAGTAAGGTACACAAGAACAGCAATCGTGTACCGATTCCTTGCAGCAAACCCACGCTTTGGTCAGAAATTACAAAGCTGTGCAATGAAACATAATCAAGTAAGTTATTTATCTTTGAAGAGACTGCAGATTATAGAAGATGCTGACAATCTGGGGAGAGGAAAAAAATCTAGTGGCATGCTTATACATCTTTTCAGAGTTAGCAAAACCAGAAAACACTTTAGAAAAAATGTTGCATATCTGATCAGTGCTAAATTTTAGCCAAATATTATAAACTTGCTGCACACTGAGCACACATTCTGCTGCAGCACAGAGACTACATGCATCTGGCAGGATGGCAAAAGACTAATCTCTGCAGTAGTTGAATCAGTGAGGAGGATGCTAAACTAACAACCAACAACAGAGAGGAAGACCGCCAGTAAAAAGAGATATGGTTCAAACTGAACACACTGTGAGTGAACAGAACCAGCATGACAAAACCAGGAGCCTTTTTCCTTCAACTTATGTACTAGTGGTATCAAGTAGGATATGTCATAAGACAGCAAATAAGAGATCTCCATCCACATAGTTGATGATGCAAAATAACTTGTTTCCCCAGACAAAAGGAAGTTATAAGCATAACTACTACAGGAAAAAAATGTAAACAAACCATGAATTAAAGTTTGGCATTCTTTCAAGTATTTTTGAACAGATAGAGTCAGAAATGAAAGAAAGGACAATCCTGGCCAAAAGTGCAACCTGATTCAGTGTTAACAAGAAATCATTCAAAATAAAAGGAAATAGCATCTAGAAATGAGGAAAAGCGAAAAAGTAGTAGAGGAATGACAATGCTGTCTTCAACAGCACAAGCTCACAACTACATGGAAGCAGACGATATATGGATGATGCTCTGAGCTGCCCTTTGAAGGAATTACTTTCTCACCGCTTACGGTATTTTCAGGACTCTGGGACCATTACCTTCAGTAGAGTGAAGTCAGCTTTTGTGACTCTGGAACCACCCTAAACCAGCGTGAAAAGAACAAACTTGCCTGTGAACTAGCAGGGAGGTAATGCTTCTGTTCATTACTGAGCTAAGACTCCTGTTCCTCATGTGGGGGACTATGGTGGGTCTGTAGATTCCCTGAGGGAGGGCATGGGAACAGAAATTAGCCTTGAAGATATTAAGGCCTACCCGTGAGAAAGATGGAAGTAAATGAATAGCTGGAGATATTAAGGTGTACTCGTGAGAGAGAAGGGAGTAGAACATGATAGCGAAGCTAGCCAATGAAATGTTACTGCTGTAACCTGTAACCAATAGTGAAGAAACACATGAACTGGTAAAACTGTATAAAAATGCACTTGTGGCAATAAATGGCATCTACTACTTTCATCCTGGAAGAACTTGGTCTATGTCATTTGTCCATCTCAACCATGACATCCTCACCTTCAAAACCAAAGTCAAATTTAAAAGAAACAAACCAAGAAAAAACCATGCAAAATTGCAAAAGCGAAGGACCCTATTTTCCAGGATCTCCAAGAGAACGTGTTATGTGGCTACATATATATGCCCAATACAGTTACACCTCCTGTGAAAAAGGATGTCCATTGCTAACAAAGGGAAGGAGTGCTCATAGCCCAAAAGTCATCTAGCATCTTGGCTGTGACGTGCCAGCAGCAGAAGTTTAGGTGGAAGTGAGCTGTGGAGCTGAGGTCTTCGATCCAGTGCAACAGCAGACATGCACATCTGAAAAGCAGAGTAGGCCCTGGAACCAGAACTGCCTCAGCTAATCCTGTTCACCTGCAGTGCTCTGTCCTGCCCTAGGGATATATCAGGTATATTAGTTTGATAGTAACCATGTCTTCCTTCCTCCTGTCAGCTATGAAGTGCATGAACAAATGTAAACAGCACCAGGCAGTATGTGCAATTATAGCAAATAAAGCTGCTGCTTTTTTGGTGCTAGAGATGCCAAAATTCCTAGTGAGCACAGAGGTGGCTTTGAAAAAGTTCAAAGTATTACTGTGACCAAAAAAAAAAAAAAAAAAAATCAAATCCAGAACAGTTAAGTTGCTGCTTCCAATCTCTTTTAAAATACTTCAAGTATGATATTAAAGCTACAGCATTAAAGATTCGCCCCACCAGCTACAGCAGTGGTTTGCTTTCATGCCTACCTATAATGAAGGCAAATGTCACAAACACCAAGGGGTTCTGACTGCAGTGGGATTCAAAGAGAACCAGAAGAAGTGAATCAAAGATCTACCTATAGCTTAATGGTCACACGAAAAAGGGCTTCCAAAGCCACCAACTCTGGTGAGTTGACACCAACAGTAACTTGTAGAATGGTCAGTTTCATAAGAGAATTCACATCCAGAATGTCCTCATGAATGAAAACTCCATCAAGCCCATGGAAATGGGATCCAGTCCTTGCATCTTCAATGACTTTTCACCTGTTTAAAGCTCTAAGTGATAAAGACTGGCCAGCTGAAGAGGGGTGAAGAAAAGATGATGCAGATCATTTATCCTTCTGAAGACATCAAATCCTGTATCTAACCCTGGAGATTCAGCTAGAAGAGAATGTTGAGAGACGTCTCTGAGAAACCAGGGTGAGCTTTACCTGCCTCCTGATCCAGGACAAGCTTCTCATCCTCCTTCATGAAGGACAGATAGCCTTAGCTGCCATGCAGAAGCCAAGAGGACACCTATTTCATAGAAGCCCAGTGTCTTTCTTGCATGGAATTATAAGAGGGTCAGAAGGGTTCTTGAGAAAATCCCTCTGGAGTCATTCATTAAGATTCCCAGGCCTTAAAACAGGTACAAAAGAAACAGTCTCTTGAGTGTATACTCTTAAGCAAAATACCCACCAGCAATGTCCACTCAAGGGATACTGCCACCACAGAGAGAACACAGTTCAAAGAAGGCAGGTTTAAGTACTATGGAATAAAAAGTAGAGAAAACATTTTCCACAGTCTGGAAAGGAAAAAGCCCTGCAACTCAGTATCCAGGACTGAAGAAGAACCAGGGCGGAGTGGGGGGAGGAGGAAATAACAAAAAAGAACACACGACTTCTTAACAAGCAATCTTACATTATTTCTTCTTCTTTTCTAACAAAGTCAAGCTCCTACAAACTTTGTTATTTCACTGTTTTATTTGTATCAGTACAACTGGATATGCTGCACAGTGACCCAACATTGCTCTGTATCAGTTCTGCACTTTCACCTTGGGAACAGTAGCTTGATTTCTTCCGTGCAAAATTTATCAGTTGTATGGCTGTATCAACTGGGTGACACGGATTTACAGCCAGTTACTTATGTGGACATCTCCAGTTACTGGCATCAATCTGCATGTTTACTATATTGAAATATCCCTATATATGTATAACACTACTTTTTTTAACTGAGTTTATTGTGTAAGAAAGTGGAAACTACAAATACATAACAGCTGCCAAACCCAAGAAACCAATTATAGCAATAGCAATAAAAAGGTTTGCCATCTCTTAAAGAACTCTTCTGTTCCAACAGGTGATCACTTCCAGTACAAGAAACTTCCCAAGAACATCTAGTCTCCCATGCTCAGAAACATTTCCTTCAGCCTGGAGGCAAACAGTCTACTCAAAGCTGGCAAGCAGCAAAACTGGACACGTGACCACTGCCTTCAGAAGTTTTCAGAGGATGAGTCTGTAAACATACCCTCTGAGCATGTGGTATTATGGTAAACATCTTGTGAAGCTGTCTTTGCCCAGAAACTAAGGATGCCAGGTTAACCCATACTCACCATAATAATTGGCCACTGGCTATCACTAGGACCTCCTCAAACACCAAGAGGAACCTGTGCTCACTCATTTCTAATTAGTCTAAAAAGGCCCCCCTCACATCATTTTAATGGTGACTAAATCAGAAGATTACGGGGATATAGGAATACACTGCATTCACAAAATTAAATAACTCAATATGCAAAACAAAAAAGAGTGTTCTTTACCAGGAAAAAAAGAAAATCAATTTCATAGTTTGAATTTATTTGGCTATGTATCAATACATTCGTAACATACTAGTGACGTACTACATACAACTGTACTTGACTAATCCAACAGAAAAGATGCGGTATGACACAGGTGAGCACAATGTGACCCTGGAGTACAGATTGCACTACTGGGAAACTTTCCAAGTACTACCAGCTTAACAAAATAAAAAAAAAAAAAAAAAGAACACAACACAAAACAGTTGCTGTTGAGGTGAAGTATGAACAAACTTGAATAGCTACAGACATGCATGTGACTACAGTATTACTCTACCACAGACGTTTTTTCAAAATTCATTTTTAGATTAGGAGTTGTGGGAAGCAATTTTTTATATTCTAAATAGTTACCAGAACAATGCCTGACAAGACATCTCTCAGATTTTTACTGAACTCTTGATCTTTTAATGCAAACATACTTTGGCTAATGCTGATCATGACTAGTCACTGACAATGAGCAGGCCCCCTAAATGCAGAGCCCTTGACTTTTAATACATATATTAACTATGTTATACACAGGTTCCACTTCCTCTCTTCCCAGAGTTCGTCACATGGCTCCCACCAACTCTGCTCCCCACCTTGCACCATAGACCCCCTCCTCCCTAAGCCGAGCTGTCAGCCTCATTCCCTGACCCGGCCTCCTGCTTTATACATCCTCAACCAAATGGAAATCCCTGCCCTGATGGTTTCAGAGACCACACATACAAAACCCACCAGCAAACAGCAGGCAGATGAAAGAGGGGTGGCTGGGTGACATCAGGGCCTCCGGCAGCACGGACCCTAACATGGGTGTATTTGGAAGCGTAACGTGGTGAAACCAGCAACAGGAACAGTTGAGAAGCGTGGAGGCAGAAAGGGGTAGGAGGGATTCCTGGTTTCCCATGTGGATTTTGACATCAGTACCCACAGCAGCTTTAAGAGGGCCATTCTCTGCCTGTTCCTCTTTTTGGAAGATATAGAAAATTCAAGAACTATTGTGAAAAACACAGGCTATGCGTGATTCAAATATTAGAAATGCAAAATAATTGGTTCTGGCTAAAGACAGGTCTAACTCTTACCTTATAGATCTTGCTGTTGCTCATAGGAAAACAGTGTAAGCAGAGGAAGGGAAACTGAAGCTTTAGTGGCTTATTAGCACAAGTTATGTTGTTATGGTTATCCTGAAAAGATGTAAAGTTAGCTCCTTCCACATTGCATCAGTGACCCACATGAGGAAGCAGATACCTGACTCTGCAATGGGAGAAAATCTGCTCATGTGTATAGGTGTCTTTATGAAGTCTACACCAGAAAAAAATCTGGCACTAAAAACTGCACACTTTATAAGGTCTGTTCTCCAACGGTATGACATTATAAAAACATGTATTTTAGGCTGAAGGACTGGACATAATTGGTGAGAGTTTTTTCAGCCTTTTTGAAGACTGACAAATCAATAGCCGCATATTTTCAACAGGTCAAAACAAACTGTCTGGATAGAGCATGACAGGTGCAGCTTTCTTAATGGTTGGAGAAGCAGTCTTGGAATCGGAGTACCTACTTCACTACAGCCTGTTGCCTACCGTTCCCAAGGTCACTTTTCGTAACACTTTACAAATAAAATACAATAGCATTTGATTCTCACATTCACACTAATGTAAACCAGGATTACCATGGAGTCATGTTTATTAGCCTGTGTAGGAAAATCAAGTTCAATATTTGCCTCCAAGGAAGGGGCTGATCGAGTTAAGTACTTACTTAAACCTGGCCAAGTGATTAAAACACCTCTGATCAGGTTTTCCTGAAAGTAAAATTAGGAAGTTCCTTTCCAAACTACTTTCACAATTCAGGATGTAGGATTATTCAAATTTATTATTTTGACATAAATACTGGGGAAAAGGTAGCTTAAGTTGGCAACATATATAAAGACTCTGGCCTCCAGACTACAGCCTTAACTGAACCCAAGGTGGATGACTTCTGCTAAAGCTGAGCAACGTTACTGAGAAGTTCTCTGCAAAGCAAAATCTGAACAGCATCTTCTCCTCAAAAACTATGAACAAGCAGGGGCAGTCTCAATCCCGTTCCTAGTTGTCAGCAGTAGGAATCTTAGCAAAGACAGGCAAGAGCAGAAATCTCTCTCCAGGAGCTTTTCTAGGATAAAGTCAAGGTTCAGTGGCTGGAGATAAGAAGTGGAAATCTTGCACTGCTGCTGGTTTTCTAGAAAAGAGAATTCATTCAAAAACCTGTCAGTGTGGCACTGTTTATAGGCAGCAATGTCACAACAAAACCTGTACAGAGCCTCCCTGTATTTAGTAAATGACTATATTATTACACTGGTGTAGACTGCCAACCTATAATTACCACACAGCTCAGGAAGACCTTACTCCTTCACAGCTCGATGACACTAGTAACCTAAGCGAGAAATAGCAATATATGCTCGATCACAGAAGTACAACACAACTACACCTAGTTATACCAGAGCAAATAGCCTTACTTGTGCCTTGCAAGGGCGTGATTTGTGCACATTCCTCACCACTGTTAAAGATGGTATTTCACACAAAGAGAGGGGTTACAACAACAACACTTCATCTACTCTTCTGTATAATACAAACTTTTTTTTTAGTACCACGGTAGCTGCATGGGGAGCATTCTGAGCATGGCCTGAGCAGCTTACATCTTGGTATCCACAGAAACAGCTTGCTGGCCATGAGGCAATACCTGGTAGATGCACTCTGGGGATATTTTCCACATGAGCATCACTGGTTTGGCAGGTGGGACCCTGAGCACTACAAGGCGAACAGCTCTGCTATGGGATCTGCCCTCCCAGCACACCCTGAGCAGCTCACGCTTTCCCGGGAGGGCACAGCTGTGACTGCCAGGCCTGGCTGCGACCAGGATGAACTTTCTCCCTCCCACCGAGGAGACCTGAACACCGGGAAAATATTGCCCACTGCCCAGGTGGCCTGGAAAAGGATGTTTAACATAAGCGTCTCCCTCGGTCTCACCCCCAGCTCAATGGCAGCCTCGAAGCCCTCGGTTCGGGTGAAGGCCGGCAAACCGCTCCGCTGCCCATCGCTTCGTGGAAAAGACGCCGACATCCATTTTGGGAGCGGGAGAGCCCAGTCCTGCCGGCGAAGTTTCGGGCCCTGTCCGAAGTTTGGGGGCAGCACACGATGCGCAACGCGAGGGGGATTAAATACGGCGCAGAAAACCGTGGCGGCCGAGCCGCGGGGCCGACACTGCTGACCCGGCGAGGAACGCCCGGCGACCCTCGCCCCGCCGGCGGCGAGCGACCGCCCATCGCCCCCGAGGCCGCGCACCTCAGCCCGGCGCCGCCGAGCCCGAGAAAGCACGCCGGGCCGAGCGGCGAGGGGCAACTTCAGGTCGCACCCAACTACTTCCCAAGGTCTGAGGCAGGGCAGGCCCGCGCGGTCCCCACCGAGCCCAGCCCCAGCCCCACCGCACGGCCCGGCCCCGCCCCGGCCTTGGCGCAACGGCCACCACCGGCAGCCGGACTCCGGTGTAGGAGCTGCGGCGGCGGCTCCTCCGCGGCCCCTAAAGGCGGCGGCGCCGGGGCGGCCCACCTGTGCCCCCGCCCGCCTCCTCCGCCCCTCAGCGGCGGCTGGGGGCGGGCGGGGGCCCCGGGCGGATGGCGGGTTGGTGCCTCCTCCACCGCCGCCGGAGCGGAGCGGGCCAGCAGCGCCGTGGCGCAGAAGCGCCTGCCCAGCCCCGGGGAGATGGGGGGCGCTGAGGGGCCGGCGGAGCCCTCACCCCGGGAGTCGCTGTGCCGGCAGGAGGAGGGGGGGGGGAAGACGGGACGGGGACTCGGACATCATGGCTGAAGCAGGCCCCCCTCCCCCCGGCCTGGTCCGGTGCGGCTTCCCCCTTCCCACTGCCTCCCCGCCCGGCGGCGGGGCGCGGGGCCGCCCCCGCGGGCCCGGTTACCTGCTTCCCAGGGACACTTTGGAGACGCCTCCAACATCGGCAAACACTAAAGAGAACTGACCCCGCCGCCGCGGCGGCCGCCGCCGGCCCCAACCACTCCGCCCCCCCCACCAACCCTCCCGCCGCCACCGCCCCGCCTAGCCGCCTCAGCGCCGCCCGCCTCCCCCCCCACCGGCCTCCCCCGCCTCTCCGCCACCGCCCCCCGGCGCGTCCCTCCGCCCGCCGAGGGCTCCCGGCGCCGCGCCCGGGCCTTGCTCCCCCCCCGCTCCCACGGCACGAATGGCCCCGTCCGCGTCCCTTGCCCGGCCCCGTAAGGCGGAGCGCAGCGCCCCTAGCGGTGGCGCGGGGCGCTGCTCCGCTCAGCCCCGCGGCTCCCGGGCCCCCAAGCCCCCAGGGCGGCGGGGCGGGACGCTTCGGCGGAGGGACCGCGCCCCGGCCGGTGGGGAAGCCGAGGCCCGGGTCCCCTCCAGCGACGCTGCTGCGTAAAATAACACAGAAACATTGAAATAAAAATGAAAAATAAACTCGTTAAAATAAAAAAAAATAACAAAAAAAAACCCACACCACCACCAAACAGGTAGAAACATCAGAACTTAAAGCAATGAATTTCCTACCTGATTTGTAAGACTGCAGTAACAACACTCCTTAAGCTTAGAAATAAAAACGGGGAGGGGGAGCTGGGGAAGAAGATGCCTCTTTTTACTAGGCAACTAGATTTTAGATTTTAGTGATAGCTGTGAGAGTAAGAACATGATATGGCAAGTGTAATTTAAAAACCAACACATATTTACTCAGGATCAGAATAAATCTTGAGTCCATATTTCGTGCAGTATCGGTTTACATCATTCCATCAGGACTTTTTTAAGTCATGACTTAAAACCAAGTGGTGGATCAAGTTGTGACAGCTGAAAGCAAAAAGAATGAGAGCAGCCTGAGAAGCTGCCCCAGGCCCCACAGTGCAGCCACACTCCAACTGCACATCCTCCAGGTGCACTGTGGTAGAGCTGGTGTGTTACAGACCATGATTTACACACCAAATACATGTAGAGACACTGACAGGACAGCACCATGAGTGTCTACCTGATGGCAAGTTTTTTATCATACTAACAGAACATGAATATGACATTTATAACTTGTTTAAATACACTTCAGGAACTCAGCGTTTGCTAAGACAGTTTTATATCATACATACCCTGTATTCAGCCGTGGGAGCTTGTCGTCCTACTCTTCTTATCTCTGTTGTTTAGATTCCTGTTTCTCAGATTCCTTACCCCTTATTTAAGAACTGAGCACACGAGTACACAGTTTAATACAATTTCTTATGTCTTCTTTATCATTCAGCAATGGATAATAATGCAAGTACTTTTCATAAATTACTTAAGTTTCAAGATTTTGTTTAAGATAAGGCCATTTAGATACTGAATCATGATGATGTTGTCTATAAAAGTTTGTGGGTTTTGTTGGTGGTGGTTGGTTTTACTTTTGTTTATATATTTATTTTTACATCAAATTTTATTTTTTTACTTACTGTTAGTCATTTGAAGAACAACCCCATAGTTTAACATATACTTAGCATTGGTGTACCCAGCAGAAAAACACAATCAATGAACATCAGCATCAGGTTACAAAGGAAGTCTTCTAAATTTTCTGCAACAGATATAATTCCAACAGGTCTCTAAAATCTGCAGCCTGTGCTATTATTTCAATAGCTAACAGTTTTATAATATTGTGGTTACTATACAGCTAAAAGCTTAGTCTAAAAAACATCTTGAATTACATGCATCAACTCAGAAGAGTCTCATATCTTAACATACACCCTGTGCTGCAGATGTCATACAGCTGAAAGAAAACAATACAAAAGAACAAGTTTTATCAGTTCAAATACACCAGTGACTTCTGGATCTAATTTTGTCGAGGTATAGAACAACGGATCAAATATTTTATAATAATTTTAAGTCCATTATAGTGTCTTGCTTCTTCGTAAGTTTCCTGTATGACTGCAGCTTTACATATGTGAACAACTAAGCTGCATTACCAGCCACTCTTTAGATTTATTGTACCTTTATGTTTTGTTTTGTTTTCCCCCCTTTCTCCTTACTGTTGAGATACGGGATAAAGGCTAGTCAGCACCTCCAATAAGAGCAGCTTAATAGAACCTAGAACCTTCTCGATTTTTGAAAATGAAAGCCATAGTCTGTATATACTCATCTGCTCTCTCCATTAGTACACAATGGGAGTGTCATGACTTGCCCAACAATCTAGTTTCAGTAGGTAAGTTGTTAATAGGAGTGATTAATTCAGTATGCACTTTCAAAATGAGAAAAAAAAATTAAAAAGCCACATAAATGCCTAAAAGCCTGCACAATCACCTAACTGATGGAATGGGTACAGAGTCATTCCATTTGGTCCGTATATGTGAGTGCAGGACACCTGAAGACACTTGGTCTTGTCATTTTTAACCTCAGATTCAGAAAAGCATAATTGGCACTTTAACTGACCTGCAAAAAACAAAATATTTTTCATTTTTACTGATAAGTATTATTAGAATGGTAATTTTTTTTTTTAAAGTCATCAAGAAATTAGTTTCCACCCCTCAATGCACACTGGTGCAACAAAACAAAAACACCCTGAAAGAAAATGCTCGCTGATGTATTTAACAAGGAGGAGCTTGACAGGACCACAGAAACAGGAACCTGCTTTTAATCAATACATCAGAAACAGAAAAAATTGGTTGTAAAGGATCTCTGAAGGTCATCTGCTCCACCACCTCCTCCCTGTCTCCTCAAAGGAGAACCAACTTTAAAGCTGGATCTGACTTTGGAGTTAGCAGGTTGCTCAGTTTAGTTTTGAAAAACTCCAAGGATGGAGATTTTACCACTTCTTCTAGCAATCTGATCCAGGTTTGGATAACATTTCTTTTTAGCTGTACTTACAAAATTTAAGAACTTAGATAGTATTCTGATGCTAAAGTTGAAAGAGAAGTTCAGATAATACAGAGTGCTCATAATATATCAACAGGAAAGAGATAATGGATTATTTATATTAGCCATAGTCATTCAACCGAATGAAAGCCTTAATAGCTTAATACCAGAAGAATGGGTCACCTAATTTTTTTTAATAACTTTTTTCCCAATAACTTTAAGCTATTAAAAAAGCTAAAGCTGGGAGTCTGGGATTATATTGATTAAAACCCAGTATTATTAATAAAGCAAAGTCTAATCAGACTGCTGCTCCTCAATTACAGGTGCAGAACTTTTGACTATGAAAGTACATTTTTGACAAAAATGCATGTCATACAAGTGACTAAAACAATGTATCACCTTATGTAGTACATACAATGAGAGACATGAACAAACAAAGATACAACAGATGTCTGAGTAAATACTATCCAGAGTTTTCTCTGGCAATGAAAGCGATTTCTTGTTTATGCTCCAGTGAAGACTCACAAGCACCAAACTCTAACAACTCACATAGCACATTATCTTTCATGATTCACATCTAAAATGTGGGTGCCCTGAATCATACAATCACCTCAAGAATCTAAATGAACTAGAACTTGCACTTGTCAGCATATATTCAACTGCTAGTTCCTGTTGGGACTAAGGACATTGTGCAAGGTCCAGGTCCTCAGTCTGCGTTAGCAAGTATGATTTTTTTCAGAATACACTGAAGTGAATCCAGCCAAAACAATGTGCTGATTTTGCAACTACCAGCTTACACCTAGGTCTCTTGTCAACAAGGTATTAAAGCAGTTTCTTCATTTGTTGGCCCACTAACCCAAATTCAGATCGCTTTGCAGGTAGAACTGTATTTCTTTGTAATTATTTTCTCCCACTGCTCTCATACATTAGTGGGGGAAATAGTAAAGTCTTGTCTGAATAAAAGCTTTACTTAATAATGCTAGTGAAATTTAAAAATTATATCAGTAAATTATTTTATAGTATATAATAGGAGTTGTATTATACATTCAGAAAACTTCACATTATTCATTATCTTAGTTCACATATTCAAAACTGCACAAAAGCTAGCCCTAATTTTGGGGGGTTATAATGACATGATTGGTTTTCTATCAGCTATTTCCATCATTTTCCATTTATTTTCAACACAAGGAACTGTTAAGAACTTTGTGTACAGTCATCCTGCCTTCTTACAACTACAGAAAATGAGATTATGCATATTTATGCCTATCTAGTTCGTATGCATGGTAACTGTATAAACTTGTGTATGTATATGCACGCTTAGTTAACACACACAAATTCATGATCTCTGTTGAAAGCAGGAAATTTCTCATATTTCCTATGTGTTTTCCTGATTTAGAAAAACCTAGGTTTGGATTACTCCTGTAAAACACGGATCACCAAATTTTAGAAGAAAACCCAAATAATTCAGGTCAATCAGGGCTTCAAACCTCATAACCGGAAGCAACGAAGACAAATATCACTACAGTTTGATAAATTAGTGAGAATACCACCAGAACTACCAACCTGAAGATCATGGTGTATCCGTTTTCCATCACAAAACTGAGACATTCAGGAACAGTCCATTTCTGCGTCACTGGGCTTTGGGACTTCGTAAGAATACATTGGCTTTGCTCAGGAGGGACATACGAGAAAGCCAAAGTGTAATTACAGGCCAAAGATGCGACAGATTGTCTAAGATTAAACTCCCATTTACAAGCCTGTTTAGTTTGTTTTTGTTGTTTGTGGGTTTTGCTTGTGTTTTTGTTTGTTCTGGGTTTTTTGTTTGTGGTTGTGTTGGTTTGGTTGTTGCTTTGTTTGTTTTGGGGTTTGTTTGTTATTTGGGGAGGGGGGGGTCTTGTCTGGTTTGGGGTTTTTTTGTTTGGGTTTGTTGTTTTTGTTTGGGGTTGGTTTGCTGGCTGGTTGGTTGTTTGTGGTTTTTTTGTGGGGTGGGTAGGGAGGTGGTGCTTTACTGATAGCATTCTGACTACACAAAGCAGCCTCCAAACAAGTCCAGACCTGATGCTATTTTCATGGACAGTGTTGCACGAGAGCATCACGCCCATCGTGAAGTGCTGTGGATTCCAATGAGTGCCTCTCACTGCAGGCACAGATTAGAGCAGCACACACCAAATACAACCAGAGCTACTCCAGTCACAGAGCCTGTCTGTCTGTCTGCACATCAGTGTCAATACTAAGTACTTTTATTGACACAGTTGGGCTGGTAAGAAGTTTTATCTAAACATACCTATCAACAGCTTTACCAGTAGCAGACTGTAATGGACTAGTTCAGAGAAATCAGGAATCACGACTTTTAAATCTTGAAGTTAGAGCCAGCAGTGGACATGAAAATTAAATATTTCACTCATTGCCAAACACATTCTTGTACTGGCATTAAATTTACCTGATATAGTTAAGTAGTTGTAAAAGGAAACAACTGGTCTGGACAGAATTAAATCAGCAGAAAGGTGCTTTTCATCCTGCATAGTTCGTTTGCTTTTCCACCCAGCTAAGTTATACAGATGTGTATCATTCTTCACTAACAATCTTGTATTCCACATCTCACTGGGATATTTAAGGCAAACAAAGCCTAACCCTCATAAAACACTCCTTTTATTGCAGAACAGTGGAAAAACTCTGCAATAAGTTGAAAAGGACTTGAACTTCTACCATTTCATAGCAATAAAATTACTGGCCTTATGGGCATGACTATGAAATGATACAGTAAGGTAAATATGTATTAAATTAGTAAGTTTTAAAATTATTATTCTCTTGGAACAAGGACTATCTCAGTTGTATATAGAGTCAAACAGTAAGCAGAAAAATACAGAAATTATCTATACACAGCATTATGCAGACTCTTCATACAGGAAAAGGTTTTTTTTTTTTTCCCCTCTGAAAAAAGCAAGCTTCAGAAGTTACCAGTATTGTAAACACGAATGGGTAATGACATAAAGGGCTTATCAAATTCAATAGGAACGACTCTAAATCATTGGCTACACATGCTCATAAGTATAGAATCTCATGAATGGGAACACTAAAAACAAGGACAATGGGTAGCATTGTCACTCAACTGATGTTTGTTTTTAGAGGATTACTGATGCCTTCAGTTTTCCATTCACATTCTCTCCTGCCAGCGTACACTCGCTGCAGTCTTAGTTTGCCCATTTTTTTAAGTGACAGCTCTCAGGCCTACATGTGGGCTACTTTTGGGGGCAGCATCAACACACAGCTTCAAAACATGTTAAGTGTTGCAGGGTAAACAGAAGGTAGGTCAGCTGAAAAAACAGAATCTACGCATCTACACCTACATCAAATGCAATTTAACTGCTTGGTTTCACATACAACATAGCCATTTCTACATGAGCTTACCATGCAAGAAGTTTCCTGCATATTATGTATGTTATAGCCACTACCGTTGTAACTTTTTCCAGTTGCAACAGTCAATTAATAGTATTAATATAACAAAGTATTTTGAAAGAGAAATTAATCATATTTATGTTAGATTAAGTTGATTAAAGCTGTTTGGCTTCAGAGCACATGACAACCCTGTCAAAATTAAGTCTCCAAACCTTAGTAAAATTTTCTGGGGACTGCTAATAAAATTATAAGTTATTGGGAGTAATGAAGCACAAATTGTCACGTGTGGAATCCAAAACCAACAGCTGGACTAAATTCTATTGCTATATAAAGCAATACAACTGACAGTAAATTTTGCAGCAGATCAAACTTTTTTTTTTTTAATGACCAGTCAGCACAACATTCTCCCATTAATAATTAAAAAAAAATCTTATCCTGCACTGTCACCAATTCATCATTTTGCAATTACATGCTAGCTCTGCCAGGGCAATGGGAGTTTAGGGGTTATAGGAGTTCTAGAATATTTTGAGAATTGACATAAATGTACTAAGTGGATGTTTCTACTAAAATGCTGCTGTATAGCACTCAACTGAGCCAGACCTTTCTCACCCACCCAACAATTGTGATGAGTGAACACTGCTGAATTTGACAATTTAAGCGAGAACAAATCCTCACATAATTTGAGAAGTTCAGTATTCATTTAACGAGATAATAGTACCAATCTACTACCTGAATACCAATTAAAAATGCTTAAAAAAGGAATGTCTATGACAGATAATGTACATTTTTCAATTTCTCTGAAAGTTTAAACAAATGCAGTGCCCACATGCCTTCACAGAATTTACTGAAACATCCTCATGTCTGGAAATGTTTTGATCCTTCAAAGCTATATTAAGACAAAACATAAGCACTCTACAAGGCACTGTCTTCACAGATAGATAAAAGCACTCCAAGATTTTCAGATCCATTTCCTCCCTACACCCTCTGTTCACTATGGAACTCAATGTATTATTGTTTTATATACACATTTGATAAAATAAAAAAAACCCACACCTTACATAATAAAATGAAAATTTGGAGGGAGGCAGCCTGTATGTTCCTACTTCAAGACACAAGTTACCAAGTTCTCACTATCTTTTCTCCATATTTTAATGCATCATCTTCTAAGAAAGCAAACAACAAAAATGTAGAAATTGATTGAAACCTGGACTTCTAAATGAAAAGCTATAATTAATAAGGTCCTTGATACTGTATGAAGGTAAAATATAACATATCAAGATGGATATATACTAAAACCAACCCCAGGTTAATGCACAGCTTATGCAAAATTTATTTACCATCTTTAGTTTGCACCAACACATAAAAGTACTGTGCAGACCAAAACCAACAAGTAAAGCTCTTTGACAGAAAGCAGCAGCATTCTGGTGCAGACCATGCAGCAGGTCTCCTTTCCAGAGGCCAAATCCTGCAATAGTACTTGGTGAATATAAGAAAGAATTAAATAAATGCTTTATCTCATGACAAACTCCTAACAGTGACAGGACCCTTTAATGAAAACCAAGCAAGGTACATCATAGCTGCCTTGAAACATACAGAAAGACATCTTGCCACTAAACAGTATGGAACTGGCTTATGCAAAGATCAACATGAGTTCTTCAATTAGATCTTTGATTTACTCCAAAAAGAACCCTGGGAGGTTAAGTATGAGGTGCAGGGATGCTCCAGAATGGAGCACCCAATACTGGATAAAAGGTTTAGATTATTTACATTTCAGAAATCATTCAGGAAGCTCTAAGCCCTACTATATTGCATGATACAGTCACTAATATAAGGAAACTTGCCTTCTGGATGAAATGACAATTCAGATCAATATCCAAATGGTAAACCTTTATAATGCTCACTTTCAAAAAGTGTTGCACAGCAATCAGTTTAAAAAACAAAACAAAACAATATTACAAAGTAGCTGATGGGGAAAGCATAGAAGTAGATGACATATTTAGATGACCTTAAGAACTATTCAGAGAAGTTTTTATGGAAAAGAACCACAAGCTTTTCTGTATAGCACTCCCTAGTAGTACCTGAGATACCAGGAAGACATCACTAATATCCAGGTATTATTTAGTCTATTCATAGAGACTAAAGAAAGGAAGAAAGCTGACAGAAGGAACTTTCAGAATTACAAAAACACAAACAAAGTACTATACCAGGTTTATTTTTCACCTTCAAGGCTTCAGAATCTCTTGTCAGGTACAGTATAAAGTAAGTCTACTTGGCTCAGAGTTTACTAGGATTTCTGGGAAAATTATTGCAAAGTCAACTGAGGTAGTAGGTCTCTTTTTAATAGAGAGGGCCATCCATCCTCTGAGCTGTAAAGTTCGATTGGATCGGTGGTTTTTCTTCGTAAAGTATATGGCACCACACACTGATCTTAGTTTTCATAAAGGACCTTGATCCTTCAGTTGCATCATGACCATAGTTGCCTTGCATTTGCTCTTTCACTTCTAAAGAACTTCACCATGTAAGAATTACAGCTTGGTGTAATTACTGATGTACTCTTATAAAAAACAAACATGGTGCCACAAGCCACCAGTTCTCTAAGAATCTTCAGAAATCTGTCAATCTTAAGCTTCAAGAACTGGTGGTTCTGTGTCCCACCCTCCTCTGTGGACACAGCTTATCTCCATATGGCATCCTCACTGTGTCAGTCAACACAGTTTGCAAGAGCATTTGGAAGATTGTTCCCAACACAGGACTGCCTGGACTACTACTTGTTTAATGATAATAAGTCACCTGTTACTCCAGCATGATGCTGAAGACAGAAATTACTGCTTGGGGCATATGATAATGCACAGATACACAAGATGTTAAAAGAGAGTTATAGCCCAAAGCTCAATGTGATACAAAACACATTAGTGAGAGGGTAATACTCTCAATTTCTTTTTGCCCCAGAAACTTAAATCCTTACACAAATCAAGACTTCAGGCTTGATATACTCTAAATCATCTAGAGATTGGGTGTTTTATCAGTCTTTGTGATTTGTTTACTTAGTGATGTATACTTCCTATATTGCTACTTTCAGAGTACTAATCTTCAATAAATTGTCTACACCAAATAAATAAATCTATACTTTATTTTGTGCATGTGAAATATAGATACCAGTGTTTCCTGTAGGCATATGGATAGTTTAAAGAATAAGAGATTGTCAGCCTATTCACCCTTCATCACCAGCCAGAATGACAGCTGTCACACACTCTTCACTGACACAGTACAAATAATGAATGGAGATCAAAGACATCAGATTTCATCCATCTTCTGAGCAAGACCTTCAGATGAAGGGGTGAGAGAAAGAACTCCTACCACAGTGCAAGAGTCCTGTTCTTTAAGCATACAACAGACAAATGAGATCTGTATCCAAATCTACTATCTCAAGTGGTTTCTATATTAGAAGATGACTGTACCACACTTGACTTTCTATTTAATCTCAAGAACGTTTGATTTGTGACATGGTGATTGCCTTCCTTTTGGAAACAACTGGGCATTTTCTGAGCAGCTTCACTGAATCTGTAACTCTATATTCTATTAAGGTTTGACAATGTAGGCCAGATACAAACTTAACCAAAAATATCCACATGGAGCGATGATAGCAGAACTGCTATTCCAAAAAACAAAAACCAAACACTCAAAAAAATAACCAACCAAAAACCACCAAAAAGCCAACAAGAAAAAACCTTGGCACAGAAACTCAAGGCTTCTGAATTGAGAGGTAACACCCAAAGGCTTTGGAACAACTTCGGAATTTTTACTAGAACATAGTTACAACAGACAGGAGAATCACCTGCCATAGACTGTCATAGGTAGCCCAGCCCAGTCCAGCTCTCAGGCTTCTCATAGCACATAGCTGAGTTTCTGCATAAAATGAGGTTTCTAGTACTTCACATTATGCAGATAAGTCTAAAGATATGAATCAGGTTTCAGCCACCACCTTCCAAACCCCAGCTTTCCATTTCTTGCAATAGCTCTCAAACTCCTGATTATGCAGCAAGCTGATTCAAATTGCTAATTGAGAAGATTTTCACTTTTTTCTTTTTAAGGCAGCTTCCTACTGGTTTAACATGTTAAATCAGCTCAGCGCAAACTCAGACAATAAAGCCAATATGCAAGGTAGGAATGTGAATCTTGAGGCTGGAAAAGGAGTAGTACAAATACCTCCATTTCGGTTGGTAGTAAACTAGGAGAAGACATTGAGTAGCAGGACTTCTGCTTGATTTTATCTGTAAAGATAAGACACTCCATAGAACTGCATTAGTACCATCCATACAGTATTAATATTTATGTTCATTTGAACAGATTTAACCCTGACCTAATTGGCAGAAAGCACTCCAAAGGGATCCAAGAGAACAAGTTCCCACCTGCTGAAGACTAGACAGAAGTTTTAAGGTCTTATTATGGAGACCAGCATGAGCGAAGCACCTGTGGTCAGCATTACAGGATTTCAGATTGTAACATCTTTCTTTGGGGCTATCATTGTGGTTTCCAGCTCTTCCCTAGATTCCTATTCCAGAAAAGCAGAGTTTCTTGTAAGCAGATTTTCTTGTAAGCAGATTTTTACCCAGCAGAAGTCAGGAGGAAAACAACACTTCAAAAGACAAAGTTACACTTGCAGACAACACATTCGCAAACTGAAGGGGTTAAATAAAACCTAACCTACTGTCACTGACACACACCTTAAGAGGAGTATTATACTAAAGACTGTGGACAGAGGCTTATAAATCTGATCTCTACGCCAATATTATACACAGCATTATCAATGGATTTTGCATTTTGGTTTCTAAATACAAAATAATCATCTGAATGTATCCCACAGAATTTTTAAGGAAGCTACTTCATGACAGCAATTACTTTGGAACTGTGAATTTACTGAAAATGGTCATTTTGTAACGTAAATAACGCCTCATTATAAGTAGCTCCAGAAAGAATGCCTTAAGTTGAATCAACTGCTCGAAACTCCTCAAACGCTACTTTAAAAAATACTTAAAATCTGGAAAAAAAAATAATACGGCAAGTCATCATAATATCCTGCATTGCTATTATCAGTAAATAAAGTATTTCTGAATTATCTTTTAGCATAATAAAAGATGACTCATGATATTTCTACTCTTCTAATTTTATTAAGGTATTTGAAAGCCTGATGGATTGGAAAGTTCACGGAAGTCCTGAAGACAACAGGCTAACAAGTACCTGCACACAAACCAAAGCCCAGGTCTCTCTCCCCACCCTGCTGTGCAGCTTCAGCTGAAGATGGAACATCACTGAGGCAGCTTAATTCCGCTCAGGCAGTTCAACACTCAACTCTTCAGGTCCCTCAGCTTATTAGAGTAAATCCAAACTGGATCGAGTGACTTGGATCAAAAGCAACTGGTTTTAAAAGAGAGTTCATTCAATGCTACTTTTTTTTTAGAATAATCAGGATTTGTGAGTGTGTAAGCACAACAATGCTGAATTGCTTCATCAGACGAGGCAAAACCTATACTGGCTTCCCCTCAACAAAGTTAGAAATTATATAGCTGCACTATCACAAAGCTTTTAGTATCAACAGGACACATTCTAAGAAACATGAATGCCACAGGTGGTTTCCCCCTGCCTTTGTTCTTAAAACATCATTTATTTTAGTAAATATTTACATATGCCAAAAAAAAAAAATCATCAAGAACAGTACCAGAAAGTCATCTTATCGATTATATTTAAACTTTTCCTGACAGATATTTGTCTAATCTGTTTCTAAAATTTAATTACTAATATTGGAAATTTATGGTGTCCTTAGACCATACCTTTAAAACCTTAGATGTAAACTATATTTTGTCAGACTTTCAAATTAAGTAATAACTAAAAATCAAACATCCAGAACAGTATTCACAAGATACATGAATTTTTCACAAAAATAGGCTTTTTAGGTATCAAGAAAGTACGTTACTTTTTCTGAAACAGAAGCCATCATCTCTTGAACAAAAAAAATGTACAAAACTAAAAGCAATTATTGATATGAGGCAGCATAATTTTCATTTAACAATCCTCACATATGCTATCAAAGTAATAGAAACTCTCCACCCACAACTGCAAGCAAAGAAGAATCCTGGATCTCAAACTCCTCATTCAGTATTTGAAAAGTCTGTCAAACAGCAAAGAGCTGTGATAAGGGGCTATTTGACCATCTATGAGAAATAAAAGCACTGCATTTTAATCATATATATATTTAAGAAACGTCAGCTGTTGCAACAGACACTTTCTGGAGAAAAGAGGAAACACCTCAGTATTATCCAAATTTCTCCCCTGATATCCATCACAGCATTTTGGAATTACTGACAGCTTTGTCTCAAGAGTAGTTGAATGTAAGGAACAACACCTCTGCAATCCACCATGAAAAGGTCCACACGTATTTCCATTCAAGGGTAGTAATCTATTTTAAAACAAGAATTTATTGTGTTATAGTATAAAGACACTAAACACAAAACAAAGTTTTTAACAACATGAACATTGACACAAAATAAAAGATCATTTCAAGCCAATTCGGTAATCATTTCACGTGAGAAATTCCAAGTGAAAGAAAAGTTACATACACAGGGTCACCCTATGGAAAGGATGGCACCAGCTTCATCTAATTCAAGCCTTATTTCAGGGCACCGTAGCATTGTCAGAATAGTTGCATTATTTTGAGGGCCTGAGTGGTATACAGGCTTTGCCTTGGCCCTCTGTATACAGGTGAACTTAACCACAGATCTACGAGAACCAATGGAGGCATTTCTACTGTAAACTAAAAGACCTGAGGTACATTCTCTTCTAATCTACCTTGCTTTTTTTGATATAAGTATATTGGGGGGCAGGGAGAGTATTACAGAGCAGCATAGATTTGGTTATTTAACTTTACTGTAGTCCATGTGACAGCACAGGTCAATAAAACATATAATGCTTTCCACTACAATGCACATCTTCAACAAAATATATACAGTATGTCATAAAGCTTCTCTGAAACCATGTACTGTAGTATGGCAAGCCACTGTATGAAAAGCTACATGAATCTGAGAAGACGTACTTGAACTGTTTCTTCAGAGACATTACCTTGTGCCACAAAAAGGTCTCTTTCCTGTGGACTATTTGATAGAATCCGTTACGTGAACCATTCACACTTGAATTTCTCAAAATGTGTCAATCCTTTCAATCAATACAGAGCAGTTGACATGAATATACAGATTAAGAATCAGACTACTGCTGTTTCATATGCACCATATCAAAAAATAACCAGTTTGATTAACTCACAACAACAACATTTTGCTAAACAAACAGTTAGGAGCAGAACTATTTCATTTGCTTAAAATTATTTTTGGCTCTTAAAAGAAACTGAACTCTACGTTTTAAAGGCTTATTGTGAAAGTATAATACACGCATCAAATTTATATCTAAAGCTAGATTTTTACCATTGAGTTTTAAAGGCCAAGAGATTTTTTTCAATATAGTAGAAAAAACAGCAGTTCCTGAAGTATATTGTAGCCTCACTTCACTGACAATATCCATAATTCAGTTGCTGTACAAAATACTTCTCTGAAGCAAATCCATTTGAACTCTGTCCACCCTGAGTTAACATCTATACTTTTTAAAAATGTTTTAAACATTAGGTAACAGAGAAGTATGTACAAGGCTATAAAACTCGTCAGTTATCATACAGCAGTAAGAAAAAAAAAATAATCAGTCTTTTCAGCCAATTTTCTGTTTTTACGGTTAGTCATTCTGGGTTGTTTTGGGTTTTTTTTAATTTTTTTTTATTTTGTTTGTTTTTTTATCAAGTAGTTACTTGATTTTGACATTCATGCATTAACCACTTGAATTTTTTTTGAGTGCAACAATAAGGCAACAGTAAAAAAAAAATCATAGAAATTTTGCATATGTGTAAAGGTATTAAGTTTATAAAAGTGCTTCCTAAAAAGACAACCTAATTGCAGTATCAAAATATTACAGAGTGGTGAGAACAACTATCATTTCAATAAATGTTGCTCCATAGAAAAATGTCAATCTGATTTTAGGCTTTTTCCCCTTTTTTTTGTGAAGTAAAAGCCTAGGAGAAAAAAAAAAAAATACCTGGTATGGCTGCATGGGACAAGCAAGTTAAGAAAATATACTTTAGTCTAAGCTTAAATAAGAAGGTCCACACTTTTTTGTCAAAACATTAAGCCTCTGTCAAAAATGTATTTTTTTTCTTTTTATAGTACAGATTAAAAGACAAGACGATGTTTACAAGATAAAGAAATAATTTACATGAAAATATCTTCTGACAAAGCTTTTCAATCAAAATATTGTTTTGTAACATTCAAACATGACATACAACAACAAAAAAACAATGAATGCAAACAAAAAATGTTATATGAATTGCTTTCAAATACATAAATAAATGAAATATTGGTGTAGGCAGTAGGGCTCATGCTGATGGCTAGCAGGAAATAACAGTGTGCAATCTATTTGGAAAAAGCTCTAAAGTACAAATTACAAGCCCAATTATGGACTGCAGCAAGTTCAGTTACATCACTGCCATCCTCTTCTATCTCCAAAATAAATTCTTGATTAAATGACTCATACCCTAAATTACTCATACCCTAAATTACTCATACCTTTGCTTCAGAGATATGAATAAACTATATACAAAAAGTAGTTTTATTTCACCATAGGGATAACATTGTACCTCTCTGCCAATGTCACTTGAAAAACCTTCCATGTCAAAACAATTTGACAGCAGATAAACAATTTCATAAATATGCAATGATCTTATTACAGACCTTCAGCTACGCATGTTAACTCATGCTGCTAGTTTTGTGATCACAGTGCATAGAATCCAAATACAAAAGAATGGGGTGGCTTTTAAGGTAATGGTAGATCCCTTGCTTATAATCCAAACATGTCTGAAACTTTCATAAGCTCTGTCATGCATCAATCTATTTTTTTTTTTCTTTTTTGTGGCAGGAGCAAAACCTTCCCTGGTACAATGTCCATTGCCGGCAATGGATGCACCAAAACCGTCAAGGAGCTCAGTGTTATTGCACAATATATGAAGACCTGGAATTCTTCCAAAAGCTTAAAATAAAAATAATGGAATTATTCTGACATTTCTGGACACCTGCATTAATACTGTATGACTAATAAAAGCATGTCAGTTGCATGGACTGAACCAGCGATCAACATGCGCCCAGAATGCACAGGAGTAAAAATGCAGTCAAAGGAAGTAGTCTTCATTGCCTATAGGTCACTTCCAGTCAAAGGTTAAAGTTCAAAGACTGAATGATCAAAGTGCTCATTTTCTCAGTAGGACTATCTTCTGCTACGAGGATCACAAAATGGTGGCATCAACATGTGTCATCTTTAAAATAAAAGAAGAGCATTTATGGAAAACCTATAAACATTCTAAGTCCAAATTAGCAAGGTGCTGTAGGCAGGAACAATTCCTGGCAAAGGCAGGAACATGCAGCAGAAATACAGGAATAACTCTGTGGTTTTGTTCAGTAATGACCCAGGAAAAAAGGGAGAAAATATCAAACATAAAACTTCCAAAATACACACATACTCCCAAGCACATTAGTATTAGCAAATATTCCATTCAAAGGACAGTAATTTCCACATTTGATATTCAGAAAGCCACTCATTAGGAACACGAAAGACCAAATAAAGGGTGTTTCAAAAAGATGGAACCAATTTGAAATCACTATATCGCTGAAATTGGGTCTGTCTTTTTGAAACACCCCATAAGCTTAACATTTTACCCCCTTGAAGTACAGCAGGTCCACATCAGTTATAAAATTATAAAATCCTTTTATAATGAACATACAGCAATATGAGCTGGCAGAGAGGGGTTCTCCTGATGCATTCTCAACACTTTATATATATACACATGTATGTATATTCATTTATTTTTCAAGAATCAACATGAACCATAGCTGACAGAATTAGGCAAAAGTCATGTTACTACTATACTCCTAAGATTTTAAACATGAAAATAACTTACATTCACTGAAGTTTAGCTACTCTGAATGGACAGAACATTACAAAAAAGGTATTCTATGCCAATCTTTTCTGCATTATGCTCAGTATTAAAGTGAATATGGGTCTGTGAAAGCTCTCTTTTTTAATTTTCTCTTCCACACATCAACCTGCAGTATATTTGCATCTGGCAACAGGAAATATTAAGCTTGTAACAGAAAGTAAACTTACTATCTGGTTATTTTTATGCACCTACTTGTAACCTTGCACATCTAGAAAATGTAGCCTCAAACAGTATCTTTGATTGAACAAGGATCCAAGAGAGACATTTAAACTGTGTACTAAAAGTTTAGGCCAAATAACAGAGAAAACACTTTCTAATTCAAAAGGGAAAAAACCAAAAACAAACTAAAAAAAAACCACCACACACACAACACCACCACCACAACACACACACACAAAAACCCCACAACAACACAGAAGCTCTAAGGAGGTGTTGGTTGAAAACAAACACCATTGCCCTCCTTTATCACAAAAATCTACCTCCTGACAACACCAAAGCCAGGTAAAAGCTTTTAGGAAACCAATTTCAGCCTGGATGCCCAAGGAAACTGTATCTGGAAGATCCTCCGTTGTCTTTAATATAACATGATTAATCTTCAAGACTGAAAGTCAACATGAAATTCCATGTACTGTTGAAGCAGACATTGGGTCAGGCAGACAATCTAGAAATATTTTTAGTTGTTAAAGATTTTTAAATGGGGCTTGTGAGGAGATCAGTTTGTAGCAAACAAGGTTCCACAACTCTGCTTATGGAATAAGTTGCTTTGTTGTGGAAGGGATGAAATGAGAGACTAAAAACTCCGCAATAAGCTAAATGCACAGAGACACGTGTTTACATACCGAATAGATCTCAAAGTGCCACTTTACCCCTCTATGTTCATATCCATTTGCTTTACATCAGCTCCCAATCACGTACTATTTGCTCCCAACTAAATAAAAATCAGGCACCTACTAGATAAAAACAATCCTTCAAAGGCATATGTTTAAAAGTGATGACAGTCTCCCTCCTTTCTCTTCAAAACACAGGGATTCAATTTCACATTAAAGGTAAGCCAGTCCAATGGCTACCTGATGAGAACAGGCAGAACCATGCTGCATCTCCCTCCACATATTCTTGTGTAAGCACTGGCATTTCTCTCACTTACTGGTTACCCTCAGACAGCCGGTTTTATGTCTTGGTTGGGATTGGCTTTTCTCCCTAATTTACCCAGTTCAAATTGGTTCAACCACAAGATTAGATATGTGACACTTCAGTTGAAGCAGGAACAGAAAATGAGGAGGACAATCACCTTTTCCAAGGGCTTGTAAATCTTTTTAGGTGCACGTAAGGTTGCAGGCAGTTCTTTTCCAGAGAGAAGTAGTTAAAATTAGCAGGCAAGCTACACTTCCCATTTTAGTGTAACCCACCACTTCTGCAAATCCATGAAGACAACACTGAAAATTTAAAGACTATGCCTTGGCAGTCTTGTTATTATACATGTCCACAGAACAGAAACAAAATTACTTGTAACTGAGAGAAGAAGCAACATGCGAAACTTGAGGGGAAAAAGCGTCTAGCACTTAAGAATATTTTTGTCTAGTGGATATCAAGCACATTTTATTTTTAATGTAAGATTTTAATGGGGGTGGGAAGCCCAATAGTTTTTTAATCATGACTTCTTCTGTAACCAGTACTTAAAATTAAAAAATACACACACACAAAAGAATATATTACGAAGCAAAACAATACAAATTATCTAAATGAAATGCTTTCTCTTGCCTCAGATAGTTTTTTAAGGTTGCTCTGCACTGGGGAGGGGTAGGGTTTTTTGACTTTCAGAAAACAGTCACTGCATAGTTACTCTGAAGTAATTAAATTACTTGTTCAGTGGACTATAAGCAGCTTGATGGTTTTGAGCCACAATTATATAGCAAATTTTAGAGTCAGATAACCCACATGTCTTTTCATGGGGTTTGCTTGTTTAACTCAAATTGAATTTCATGAATAAGGAACCTGAGTAGTACCTGAAGACTGTACTCCTTGGTAAACTTCAATCCTGTATCAAAATGAGACTCTAGTACAAATTCCAAGTAGACAGGGCACTTTTTAATCGCAAGATAAAGTCAATAAATGACTTGACTCATTTCTCTTTAAAAATAACTAGCAAGTGAAAATAAAAATAGTTAATAAAAACTCTCCAAAAATTGCCAATAAAGGGAAAGCAAAACTAGAAACGGAGAAGCATCAAACACATTATGAAAACAGAAAGAGAAGAGAAAGGGACTACTGAATAACCTGATGAAGATGAGAACCCCAGCCTTGTGGGCAACAGGATTATTACTGTCGGGGTCAATTTAAATACAAACATAATGTATAACCACACGATAAATAGTTCGGAGTTTCTTAAATAACTCTTAATCCCAAGACATACAGCACTCCTCCTACTGTAACTGGTCCCTTTGTTTTAGAGATATTATTAGAGTATAATGAGACAGATACATGGTAATGTAACAGAATGAAAGTATCACAAAGCCATGAGTCCCAGCCAGTGTTACAACACACTCAAGTTTTTGTTGTTAAGGCATCCACAGGCTTTTAAGGGCAAAGGCTGGGGCATCCGTCTCTCCAGTCATTAATTCTCCCTTTCTCAAAATACCTGATCTCACTTCACATAAGGGGCAGAACATGTCATGGGGTGGGGAGACAGTGAAAAACAGAGGATGCCTTATGATGGAGTGTCTATGATGAAGACTTCAGAGAAAAGTATTGATGGAATCAATACCTCCTGCATCACCCTAGCATGCAGTATTTCCTACTCTAACACATCCCTTCACAAAATACGTGGGCTTCTGATAATCATCATTTGGACAGTATTTCCTGAGGGAAAGCAAATAAAGTATCTGCCAACAAGAGAAGACAGAAGAAAAGCATAGCTTGTCTCTACCCTCTCCTCCTTTCTTTCCTCACCAACAGAGTAGATAAGACAAGCATACACAGCCAACCCTAGCTCTTAAGAGAGGATGACAAATGTTGAGGCAGAAGAAAGAAACCACACAGTGTTAAGCCAGACAGAGAACACATGTAAACAACAACAACAAACACACCCAAACCCACCAAAAAAAAGCCCCACAAAACAAAAAAAACAATGAAACCACCACACACACAACGACACTAGCACTGCAGACACTGTTACTATATGTAGCAATTTTAGTATAGTATTTTTTATCATGTACATGTCGAATCTTATTACTATATTATTGACTGCAAGTTCTTATGAGCAGTGGAAATCTATTAAAACACAAAGTTGTTTACAAACATAGAGGCATCTTTTAATCTCTGCAAAACCTCCTAAAAGTATTACCAACAAACTCTGGGTTTAGAGCTAAACCTAGTTTCATTATGGACCTTCCCCAAACTCAAACTTAAGACTTGTCATGGACTAATACAGTTTACAAGAACTTTTGTTCAAATTCAGTCCTACAATTTAGAACATGTAAATCTGTGCTATTTAAATTTCCATCAGGAATTACTAAAATGTGATATATTAAAAAAAAAAAATCACAGAGGAGTACCCCAAAAAAAATTTTTTTTAGAACTCAAACTATCTTTTAAAAATTTCATAAAGGTTTTGAATGCATTTATCCTGTTTTCATACATTTCAATTGCCTTCAGCCTGAAAAAAACCTTCAGAATTCCTGGTCCTAGTTAAATACTTACCATGATACCACCATTTTGTTTTCTTTGGGTTCTTGTTACACGTTCTTACATAAAATGAGTTATCTGGAGGTCGCCTCTGCAACAGAAGAAAAGACCTACAAATAATCAAACAATCCGCATATTGTAATACACGTGCTACTTAATAAGCTTATGAAAGGCTACCGTGCGAGTGCAGTGAAAATGAGTTAACAGGGAGGGCTAGACCTTTGTCACGAAAAATCTCTTAAGGATCCAGGTAGCAGATCTTACTGGAGATACTCTAAGCAAAAACTCAGTGAAAAATAGTAAATGGTTTGGAAATAGATAGGGGAAGAAATCATTAAAAAGAGAGAAAACAACCCACAAGAAAGGAACAGTTTGGGATCAAATTCTAACAGATTAGATCCAATTCACATCTGTAAGTCTCATCTTGGAGTGGGTGAAAAAATTTAAACAAACATCTGTATCTGATTAATACTTCTTATGTTTCAAGTTTTTTCCTAAATGTCATAATTATGCAAAAACAAAGTCACAGGACACAATACAAAGCCATTTGGGGAGTGTTTTTCTACCACATACACGTGACTGAAACTGACTGGGATGTGACACAGATAGGTATGTTTGGATAGCACAGATGTACGAGCTCTGACCACATCTAACTTCCACAGATATTCCACTGCAAATGAAATGGTCAAGAGTAAAAGCATAGTCTCTTTACAAAAAAGGCCTAAGGTATCAGTGCCACTCATTTATGACCAAAAAAGCAGCTTAGCACCATTTCCTTTCCTGAAATCCTGAAACAATCAAGATCACCAAAACAGTACAGTTGCAAAGCATTACAAACATCTGCAATAAAGACATATCAATAGTCATTTTGCACAGCTCTTTTTCCAGTAATGATATATGAGCAGGTTACCATGAAAACAGTTACAAAGTACTTACTGTACTGTTTATTTCGTAGTTGTACCTTAGACTTTTTTCAGTCATAGAAATGTAGATAGTTTTTCCTATTTTAGAATCTAAGAAATAAAAATCTCACTTTGCAAAATAGAAAATTATTAATTTATCCTACTCCGACAGTGCTAAAAAACCCCATACCTTTTCTTTGCAGCTGGAAAGCATGCTAATAATGCTAAGACAAACAGATTGCACTGAGAGTGCTGGAGACCAGTCTTCTGTTAGAATGGATAAACAGATATGACCATTGCTATAAACATGAGGATGAACAGGAATATTGTCTCCAGTAAACATGACCTAAAAAAAAAAAAAAGCATAATTGTAAAGTACTGTCCACATTTTCAATAAAACTGTATTGTTTTTGAGAAAACAGTAATATCTTATTTAAGAAGTGGTTCCGTCATTGTCACTTACACTAAGTAACACACTTTACCATGTTCAGTTCACTAATTTTTGGAATGCATTGTTTGAAATGTAAAATTTTAATAATGGACACCTAAATAGCTAGTGAAGTTGAAGTTAAATTAATGGTTATATGCTGGGTTTTTTTTTTTCTATGAATAGTTATACAGCATAGAAAAATGCCAAGATAACAGTGTAAAGACATCAAACTAAACTTGCTATGTCCTGCAGCCTTAGTCTTTTATGTCTTAAGGAATACATTTGCGTAGCCAAAACACTGGATTCTAATGATTTCATAAGCCACAATAGTATATGCCAGGAAACACAAGATTCACAAATGAGAATTTCTATAACCCAGACACAACAGAAATTAAGTTCTGGATAACTCATCCAGGTTCCAGCATAAAGAGTAAAATGCATCAATCCTATTGGCTATAAAAAAGGACATGTACAACTGAAGCACATTACCATATAGGAAATACATTTAGATAATTATTTCCAACGGAATATGTTTTCATTTGACATGGAAAAATACGGAAGAACAGCTTTAACTCCTTTCTATTAAAAGATAATATCCTAGGTCAAAAAAAGGTTAGAAAAGCAATTTTGAAAACTATTGCTCTTACATCAAGTCTTCAAACACATAGCTGGCTCAGGACCAATGGAAATGGAGTAAAAATGAAACCTTAGTAGCAGCTTTATCCCCCTGAGCTCCTTATCCAATGTAACCACTATTATCTTTTATGCAGTGACATAATCAATCTCTACCACTCACAACCATAATACCCAGAAGCCTCTTAAGTGTTTCTATGTTATACAGATATATGTATAAACATAAAAACATGTACACACGCACACCACATCCCTGATTACAAGAAAGAAGTGACACCATCATACAGGAAACTGAGATTAGACAGCTTAAACTATGGCAGATAGGTTTGTAAGACAGTAAAACAAGGGATGCAGAATAATCTTCCACAAGTTTTCAAGCTGATATTTCGTAAGTGTTGAAGAGCTTACCTTTATAATCCAGTAACATATTTCACTTCTAACAAATGTCTTCCTTTTATATGAAAACAAGAACTAGGCACACCAGGTAAGTAAAAGCATGCACACTATGACAGACAACATATATTTAAAGGCAGAAAACAACTACATGATTACGCAGCAGAAGTGTAAACTGTCAATTCACCGTAAGTAGATTTGAAGGAGAGATAATTACGACCGAGAGGTCTGTAGTATAGAATAAACTTATGGCACGGCAGCATTTTTGTAACAGAAATTTTAGCTATCTATAAGAAAATCAAGTATGCAGTACTTAAATTCTTAATTGTCTTCTGTGCTAAAAATCAGTGTGTGTAGGGATGCCATTTGCTGTTTTACAACAAATTGTTCAGAGCCACACACACAGATTGGGTAATGAGTATAAATAGTATCTACTTGGAACTATGGAAGTGGCTGCTCCCCTGTAAATCACCTATGAGTAGTTCACTGCAAACTGATGGGGCAGCCACTTTGTTCCTTAAAACTTAAGACTGAACATGTTTATGCAATGTTTATGGTTTAAGTGTCTCTCACAGACTCTGCTTCAGTTTCAACACCAATGAGAAAAGTGTCAGAGATCACTCTTGGAACTTTGAGCTGAAACACAAAGGACTAAGGAAGGCACTCTTGCTTTCCTCAGAGTCAGGAATCATTTAGGTTGGAAAGGACTCTTAAGATGACAAACTCCAACCATTAACCTAACACTGCCAAGTCCACCACTAAACTATGTCCCTAAGAACATCATCTACATGCCTTTCAAACACCTCCAGGGATGGTGACTCCACCACTTCCCTAGGCAGCCTGTTCCAATGCATGGCAACCCTTTTGGTGAATAAATTTTTCCGAATATCCAATCTAAACTTCTCTGGCACAACTTGAGGCCATTTTCTCTTGTCCTATCACTTGCTACTCTGGAGAAGAGACCAACACCCTCCATGTCACAACCTCTGTTGAGGGAGTTGTAGAGAGTGATAAGGTCTCCCCTCAGCCTCCTTTTCTCCAGGCTAAAAAAACCCCAGTGCCCTCAGACACTTCTTGTAAGAACTGTGTTCCAGACTCTTCACCAGCATCACTGCCGTTCTCTGAACTCACTCCAGCACCTCCAAGTCTGAAACAGTATTTGAGGTGCAGGCTCACTGGTGCCGAGTACAGGCGGACAATCACTTCTCTACCCGTGCTGGCCACACCATTCCTGATACAAGCCAGGATGCTGTTGGCCTTTTTGGCTACCTGGGCACACTGCTGGCTTTGATTTAGCTGTTGTCAACCAATACCCCCAGGTCCTTTTCCACCACCAGGTAGCTTTCCAGCCACTCTTCCCCAAGCCTGTAGTGCTGTCTGGGCTTGTTCTGACTCCAATGCAGGACCCAGCACATGGCTTTGTTGAACTTCACACGACTGGTCTCAGCTCAACAACCTAGCTGGTCCAGATTCGTCTGTAGAGCCTTTCTACCCTCCAGCAGATCAACACTCCTGCCCAATTTAGCATCATCTGCAAACATACTGAGGGAGCGCTCGATCTCCTCATCCAGATCATTGATAAGGATATTAAACAGAACTGGCACCAACAGCCCTGGGGAACATGACTTGTGGCCAACTAGATTTCACTCCGTTCACCACAACTCTTAGAGCCCAGCCATCCAGCCAGTTCTTTACCCAGGAAAGCGTGCATGTCCAAGCCACAAGCATCAGTTTCTCCAGGAAAATATGTGGCAAACAGTGTCAAAGGCTTTATTAAAACCTACGTAAACAACCTCCACAGCTTTTTCCCCTCATCGACTAAGTGCGTCACCCTGTCATGCAAGGTGATCAGGTTATTCAAGTAGGACCTGCCCTTCATAAACCCATGTGGACGGGGCCTGGTTGCCTGGTTCTTCTGAATGTGCCATATGATGCCTCAACACAAAGGTCAGACTGACAGGCCTGTAGTTCACTGGATCCTCCTTCCAGCTCTTCTTGTATTTGCCAACATCCAGTCAACTGGGACCTCGCTGGTTAGTCAAGACTGATGATAAATGATGGAAAGTGGTCTGGTGAGCACCTCTACCAGCTCCCTCAGAACCTTCAGGGGGATCCCATCTGGCCCCAGAGGCTTCCATTTGTCTGCGTGGTGTAAGAGGTCACACTAAGTATTTTCCCTTGGTTTATGGGGGCTTCATTTTGCTCCCCATCCCTGCCTTCTAGCTCAGGGCACTGGGTACCTGAAGCATAACTGATCTTACTAATAAAGACTGAGGCAGAGAGTCATTAAGTGCCTCAGCCTTTGTCACTATGTTCCCCCCTACATCCAATAAATGGAGATTCTCTTTAGCCCTCCTTTTGTTGCTAATGTATTTATAGAAACATTTTTGTTGCCTTTTATAGCAGTGGTCAGATTCAACTGTAGCTGGGCTTTGGCCCTTCTAAATTCCTCCCTGTATAACTGCACAACACCCTTGTAGCCTTCCTGAGTTGCTGCCTGTTCTTGCAAAGGTCGTAAACTCTCCTTTATTTCCTGAGTTCCAGCCAGAAGCTCTCTGTTCAGCCAGGCCAGTCATCTTCCCCACCAGCTTGTCCTTCAGCACCTGGGGATGGCCTGCTCCTGCACCTCTAAGATTTCCTTCTTGAAGAATGACCAGCTTTCCTGGACTACTTTGCCCTTTAGAACTGCCTCTCAAGGGACTCTGTCAGCCAGCCTCCTCAACAGACCAAAGTCTGCCCTCTGGAAGTCCAAGATAGCAGTTCCGCTGACCGCCTTCCTTACTTCTCCAAGAATCAAAAACACTACCATTTCATGGCCTCCAACCATCATATCACCCACAAGTCTTTCTCAATTCATGAGCAACAGGTCCAGTGTGGCACCTTCCCATGTCAGCTCACTGACCAGCTGTGTCAGGAAGTTGTCTTCCACATGCTCCAGGAATGTCCTAGACTGTTTCCTCTCTACTGCGTTTTATTTCCAGCAGACATCTGGTAAGTTGAAGTCCCCCATGTGATCAAGGGCTAGCAATAGTGAGACTTCTCCCAGCTGCTTACAGAATATTTCAGCTGCCTCTTCATCCTGGTTGGATAGTCTGAAAGAGACTCCCACCAGGATATCTGCCTTGTTGGATTTCCCCCGATTCTTACCCAGAAAAAAAATCATATCGTCATCATCATCAAGCTTTAGACAGTCAAAACACACCACCTCGCCTTACTTGTCTGTCCCTTCTGAAGAGCTTACAACCATCCATTATAGCACTCCAGCTGTGTGAGTCATCTCACCATGTTTCCATGATGGCAACTATGCCATAGTTTTCCTGCTGCACAATGACTTCCAGCTCTTCAGCCATCTCCTCCTTCCTCTTTTAGAGGAGCAGGGGTGATAGCCAAACACTACTCTTACCAGCCACATTCTGTAACATTCCCATCAGGTAATGTAGGGAGGGATGGATGTACAGAGTTCCTTTTGCAGCCTAGTAGTATTGCTGCCTGTTTAGTTCTTTATGTTGCCGTGAAAGAAACAGTGTCTCACATCTCAATTATAACCACTAGATTTTCAGGCCACTCATAAAGATGTCATGTATGTATGAGAATCCCTACCACAGTATTCCCCCAGCTGTATTAACAATGGCAGCAGCCAAGATGCAACAGGCTTAAAAACAAACTAGGAAAAAGAGAAGCTGAAAGCAGAAAGAAAAGGGGTGAAGGAGCAGTTTGCTGTTTACTCCTACACTGCAGCGAAGGGGACACTCTTATTTTACCCTGTGTTGCTCTTTCATATGAACACCAGCCTCAAAGAAGCCTTCAGCTTATGCCGCTCTTTCATCTCCTATGAAACCAAGTAGACCATCACAACACTATACTTCACTGAAGTAATTTTTAAAAGGCATCTGCACAATGTGTTTAATACAAACTGAAGTAACTAAATTTCATACTAGGATATGTGGATGACACTAATAGTCAGCATATGTCATGGAGCTATAATCTAAAGGTAGTGTTAAGAAAAAGTAAGAAAGCAGTTACCTGAGGCGAATCAAAAGGATACCGACTACTAAACTTAAATAGAAGCTGAAATTTCTCCCCTTCATATAGTGTTCCTGGAGCACCTTCCATGTCCACAATCCACCTAAGGAATGTGAAAAAATTGTTAGAATTGTGGACTGACAAATTACAATTTTACTCCTGGAGTACAGGACTAATCAAATCGATTACCAATCACAGTCATACCTTCTAAATTCTCCCTTACTACCATAACTATCACAAAAGTCAATGACACTAGAAATCTACATTTGAAAGCAACAAGCTTTACATACAGGCATTGATATAGTGCGGCAAATTATACAAGTAATTATGACTTGAACTCTCCACAGACCAATCATTTCCCAATAAAATGACTGTTAAAGTGAGAGGAAAAAAAAAAAAAAAAAAACCAACCTGAAACAAAAGACCTGTTCCAAAGGTTATTCCTACACAAAAACAGCCTTGGAAGGAAACAAACTAGTACACATTCTCTTTCATGTTGTTTCACTTTTCTGTCAAGGAAATCATCAATACAGTTTATTAAAATAAAATCTGCATCCAAGCGGGAAGGGCAATGCTCCTCTTGCACTTACACCTGTGAAAAACTCGGAAATTAAATGCTATGTAAGCTGGCAGGTAATAGAGCCAAAACTAGAAAAGTTAATAGTATAAAAAAGGAAAAAATAAGAGAAAATTTAAAAGAAAACACAGGATGCTTTACAACTCTAAAAAAGGTAACACCTCAACATATCACAGTATTCTTTTACCTCTGCTTCTGCTCCTTTCATCATAATAACATGGAAGTAACTGAAAGGTGGAGCTGATGGAGGCAGATGTCAGGTATGCGTTTTTTGGTGGTGGTTATTTTGGGTTGGGTTGCTGGGGTTTTTTTGATCCAATCAAAAATAGATGCATATTGTTCAACACATACAGCAACACTCTGCTATCTAACTTCTGATATTTTGGAGTTCTGTTGTTGATCACTTAGTACTATTCTTTGTGGCATCACTTCTCATTTTTGTTTTTCACCCTTGACTGAGTTTTACACATTTGAGCAATACAATAAGGTAAAGATTCAGCAAGAGACTACAAAAATGCTCAGGTAAGATTTACATTAGACTCTAGTGAGGCAGCTGAGATTTTTCAGAACAGCAGCATGTACATAAAAGTCGACATCTCCTCCAGCTGGCAGTCTGATGATCCTGTTCCCAACTTCTCCAGCCTCCTGTCATGTCATATGCACTCTCCCTGTGTATTTAAGCCATACACATTTTTATCTTCCCTATGTTACTCTTTTTTTTTTTTTTTTGAGAAAAATTGCTTCTCAACTGCCAGCTGTCACACTATTCAGAAGGAATGCATCTTCAACAGTAGTGCTATGATGGCTGTACCAGTGTTCCATATTTTAATTTTGTGAAGACTCCTTCAATTTAAACCATCTGCACTCCAGATCACTTATCTCTTCTTATGCCTTCTGCTTTTACATTTATACACATGCTGCACCAATACTCTTCATCTTCATTGGTCTTTGTGAACCAGAACCTTCATTTTCAACTTTTTTAAATGGTTTCATTTACTAAACAGAAGGATAACTCCGCCTGGACATTGCTCCTTTTATGGTCAAGCAATCGCTAGAACCTATCTTTCCTCTGTGTTTTATGGTTTAGATATCTCAAATTTCTCATCCGTGTATATTTAAGATAGATGACTGCTTAGCATTTCATGTGACCTAGTTACATCATGGGATCCAACTATTTTATTCAACATCTTTCAAAACCAAGCTAGTATTGCTACAGAAATCTTTACTGCACCAGTTCAAACTGCAACTTTATCAATGAACTCAGAACACACTACTTTTCATCAAAAACCCTCAAAGAGAAAAAATACAATGTTACTTGTGACAGAATGCTTCTTAAATACAGATTCAATTCCAAAAACTAGCATGAGAGTAAACATGACGTTTTTATATGTAAGGTACTGAAAGGCATAAAAATTGAATATAGCAGAAAAAAGTAAGGTCATACTCTTGGAACACAGGCATCCTAAGAGTAGTAGAAATCCACAAACAGGAGAAACACACAGATTCTTCCCCTTTTCCATCTCTTCATCTGCTGGAAACTTTCATTTAATAGCTGTTTTTTGTTTAAATGAATGAAAAACACTGCTAAATATTAGCTTGAGTCCTTTTTCAGAAAATTTAAGTATTTTGCTTCCCAGAGAAAACCCAAAGGAAAGCAAGAAGCACAAGCTGTAATTCAGCAGTTGCACAGCAGTTTATTATTATTTGTATCAAATTCTGAGAAGTGCCATTTCAATGTGTTTTAGCCATATTCATCTGCATGAACCGTCACAGAAACAGAAATAATTTAAAAAGCAATAGCAGTGTTTCACTCAGTATATACAAGGCTCAGAAAAGCCTCATGTAACATGGTCTGAGTGTCACCACCAAAACTGCAGATGTGAAGCAACATCAGAAGTCAGCTTTATGTTATTTTTTAAATTGAGCCATCAATTAATAATATAGTGTGGAACATATAGCCTGAGATTCATACTCTCATAAATGTTTACATCTGCTAATAATTTTTAAACATTTTTTTTAAACTAAACTAAGGAAATTATCTAAAAGAAATATCAACACAGTGTAAATCTTTTGAATTTCAGTCAATTAAAAAAATAGTTTAAATACAACAACATCTGCCCATTTCAACTGACAGAACGTAAAACGTTTCTCTGTGTTTCTCTGTTCCATTAATTACAGAAAAAACAGGGAAGAAAGTGCAAAAAAACGTACTTAGATAACTTTGCTCTTCAAGCAGCTTCTTCCATGTTAGAGAAAGAAGGTAATGGAAATTAACATCTACAGAATATACTCAACACAAATAATGCAGAAACTCTAGCCAAACTACTCCATTATTTCAATAAATTTAGAAGGGCTTCAGAGGGTAGCAGCTATGACAGATTAAGTTATTTTATTCTAAAATACACAGAAGCTTTTACCAATTATCATTTTGTTAGACAGTAAAACATCTATTAAAATTGAATGAATTCACTATCCAATTCGTGAGTGTGTCCAGCACGTTACTGCAATATGCTCATTAAGTAGAACAATGTTTCAATCCCTAGACCAAAAACAAAAATTCAGACTCTAACTTGGAATAAGTGGTAAAAGTGGTATGCAGAGGACTTTTCATTACTTACACTTTTTAGCTCGATAGGAAAAAAAAAACAAACACAAAAACAAAACACAAAAGCAGTACATATACTTACTGTGTAATTGAATTTTGTACACTCTTTTCATTTAGAGTCATTCCTGGAGGTGGATCATTTTGCAATGCCAATAGTTCTTTTTGTAATCGTTTCTATAAATAAATTGTACAGAACATTTGAAATATTAAATAAAGTTCAACAATAAACATGCACACTAAAGTACATTGCATCAATCATTGAAAGGTAAAAGGAGTTTTACTTAAAAATGTAGATAAAAAGTGAAACTCAATGTTGAGAAAGAGAGCAGACTCTGCTAGAAATTAAACAAAAGTCACAAGCTAAACAAGTCACAAGCCTTAAACTTATCTTTTTGGTAAAATGCATGCTACTTTCATTAGGAACAGTGCTAAGTGTTGCACTACAAAATACATAGAGGCATCCAAGATTTTGTCATATTAAAAATATGTCAATTTGACCTCTACACTCAGCAGTGACCATGTTACATTCCCTGACAGCATCAGATATACAATTAATTCTCTAAGATTTTAACAGCACAACTCGTCTTTCTCTTCCGTCTGGCATCTGTGCGAGCCTTTGCCTTGTTCTAAATCATTCCAGAGGAAAGAGCACAAAACTAAAACAAGACTGACATACAGAACACAATCTACTTCGTAACTTTATAGTAACTGCATCTTAGAACCTACAGACTCCTGATATTTAGAGAAATGTTAAACCAGTAGCTCAGGTAATTTTAACTATTTTGACAGGGATAAATCAGTAATGTAACCAGCCATTTCTACAACAGCTACCAGAACCGTTTCTCACAATCTACAGAGCAAGAGAAATGCAGTCTCAGTGAAGTGCTACCACTGGCACTGCTTTCAGAGTATATTTTTGCCATGTAAACAGTTATGCAATAATGTTTTGTCATTTCCAAGCCATCTACATAACAAAAAGTTCAAGGTTTTCTCACGTCTTACTCTCCTTTTTCCTGCCAACAACTTTAATGTTTACCATCTCCCAGTCTGTTTCTATCATCCCACTAGTCAAAATGACCTTAGGTAAGATTTAAGCCTGAGCTAGCACTCAAGAGGAATAAATATATATGGTTTTGGGGTTTAATATCTAATTTTGATTCAATATAGGATTTTTTAAATGTAGGTTTATCAGATATTTGTAGCCGTTTCTTACTAATTTTTCAAATAACTTCTCTGAGCTTAGTAGAACTTAAAAAAAAAAATCACAGGGGAAAATAAGAAGTGTTCATTTGTCAATACAGAAGTGATTCTGTTAGCTCATTACTACCTTTGAAACAAGATTACCATGAATTCAGAAACATAACTCAAAGAAAAGGCCCTCATACATTCACAATTTCCATTTTGAAATAACTTTCTGTCTCTGTCAAGCAGCCCTGAAAACTTGCTTTGGGTTTCCATTTTGAAAGTTCCTACTGTGAACCCAGATACAGACTTTAAAAGTAATTTTTTTGCAAGTCATTCAACATATATGTTTCAGTGAAATGTTATGTCATAAAAGCATTTTACAGGCTGTTATAATTGGTGCACAGGTATAAACAAACTCAAAAAACAATGCCAGCATTTTTAGAAGAAAGTTATTTACAGTGCTAACACAGTGAAAGATCAGATGCCTAGTTCATCTTTCGATTTCTGCACAGTTTAGGAAAATTTCAAATTATAAACACCAACCGTGTTTAACACTACTATTATGAAATATATTACAAAAAAACAAAGCTTCAAAACCATTTTATAAATCCTTAATTTGAGTGACAGATGTTCAGAGGTCACTTCTCTTTCTGACACCTTCCAAGACACTCATCAAGTAAACCTCAATGGTAGTCAACCTGTGTATGCCTTGTCATATAGATCATCACACAGAGAAATATTTAAAAGTTCAGAGATAAGAACCTTTTATGACTAGGTAAATTCAAACTCTTCCCCTTAAAGAGGAGACCTGGAAACATTAGGTATGAAATAGTCCTGAGCAAATGTATATAAGAACAGCAAATAATTCAGTACCCCCATTTACTCATACATGTAGTCCAACTACACAACTGTCTTTATAAAAAGGAGCCTAATATCCATTTTAAAATTAAATTAAGACCAGCCACATTAAGGTATCAGTATCTCATCAAACACTGTAATTTGAAATGAGGAAATGTTGTTTTTCTGTATCTGAACAAAAATTCCAAATCAACACTTAAAACATCCTCTCATTTCAAGTTCAGCAACTGTCTTTTCAGTCTAATACAATCTCTGTCACTATTTTTTCCTCTCCATCTGCTTCACAGTTTTTCAGTTCTCACATATAATATTTATGGTTCTTTCTAAAAAGCCAGTAACCCAAGAGGAAAAAAGAAAAAAATAAAAGGTCTACTTGATCAGCAGAGAACACCAAAGTGCTCTGTTCCTGCAATCTTAAAACATTTGCTGACACTGTCATAGGTGACTGTATTTAATAATAATAATAATATGTATTATTAAATGCAAATAATGCATACAGACAACACATTGCTTTTCATCAGTTGCAATACAAAATATATTAAGATCCAAAAATGCATCTCAGAGAAACAACAGGAGATACTATTTACACTTTGGGTCAAAAGTGTAACAGTAAACAAAACCATATTTTTAAAGGCAAATAAGGCATTATCAGTTCCAAGTTAGACAGTTCAAATAGCTATCAACATAAGTTCAGCCTAACCTGTATTTGCAGCTCTCAGTGAGAATATCAATAAAAAAATACATCCATGTTATTCCCATGTAAAGCCAAAAAAAGCACATTCAGCAGAAAAAGGATACGTTATCTGACTATTAAGCCAAAGAAACTCAATAATGCAAGTCTCCCATAAAAGCAAGCCTATAACATTGATAAAGCTTGTTTTCATTTCAGTACATGGATAGCAAAGAAATTTATCACTTGAAAATAAGGGAAACCACAAAGAAAACCTGACTATGATTACCTATAATGCATAGAAAACCCCAGTGCAGTTCTGACTAACAGAAAGTTCCTAGGCACAGCTCTGCATTGGAAAGGTAGGGAGGGGACACAAAGGTCAAGAAACCCACAACTCTTTCGGACTTGCTCTCCATTTAGAGCAATGTCCCAAACCGACCCAATAGGATCAGCAAAAGGCGTTATTCCCTTCAGCTTTACTGTAACCACTCTAACCCTATGTCTATCTGAAGTATCAGCCATGTTCTCCTTCATACTCTGCCCTGTCAGACTTCATACATCTCAAGATTGTTTCCCTTAAGAGTAAGGCCAGGGAAAAAATAAAGAAAAAATAAACATCGACTACCCTCAAAATGAAGAGGGTTTCACCCCACAACTATGGGCAATCAGGACAGAAGACCAACAACTGCTATTAGAGATGGTACAGAACCTTTTCATTTTTATTCTCTCCAGCTATACTATTTTGAATAACTTCCCTTGAAATTACAGGATGAAAACACCAATTTTGAATAAACTCCTGGATTTTTTTCAGTCCCCGTAACGACAGGAACTTTGGAGAGACCTTATTACAGCCTTTCAGTACTTAGAAGGAGCCTGTAAGAAGGACAGGGACACACTTTTTAGTGGGTCATGTTACAACAGGACAAGGGGTAATGGTTTTAAAATAAAAGAGGGGAGATTCAGACTAGACATGAGGAATTTTTTTTTTTTTTTTTTTTTTTTTTTTTTTTTACAGTGCACGTGGTAAAATACTGAAACAAGTTGTCCAGAGAGGTGGTAGATGTCCCATCCCTGGAGACATTCAAGGCCAGGTTGGACAGGGCTCTGAGCAACCTGATCTAGTTGAAGTTGTCCCTGCCCAGTACAGGGGGTTGGAATTAGATGACCTTTAAAGGTACCTTCTAACATAAACTATTCTATGAACTCTGAAAGTTGTAGACAGTTCAAGGGGAAAAAAAATGTTTTTAAAGATTTCATGAGTGTTACTCTAGCCATTACAGATAGAAGCAAGGCAAAGTCTTTTCACAAAGAGAATTGCTACTGTTGGATCAACTGATACATATTTAAGAAGTGACACTTTTGGGAATACAAGCCCTCTTCTTCTTCCAACTGGAATAATAAAATCTACTATTTTACAACACTATTATTCCATTAACCATGCCACACAAGTTAATCATACCTTATCTGATGAACATAGCTAAGTACCTTTAATAGGCTTTCACCAGACATTTTCAGAATTTGGTTTGTTCTGTCAGCCGTAACCTCAATTATTTCTGTACCGGCTAGCAAAATAGCTGCCTATAGACTTTTCCAGAAGAGGCTCAAGAGTACTCTATAGCAACTGGAACAAAACTAAACAGCATCACAGTCCACTAACCAGAACTCATTCAAATGCTGAAAAATTGTTTTAAGAGAGGGGTTAACTAATATTTAGAAAGCTGGTTTTTTTAATCAACCTCTCTGGCAAATGCATTCCAGTGTTTGACTGTCCTCATGGTATGTTTCTTTTATACCTTATTGGAACATCTCATATTCCAATTTGTCTGTTGCCTTTTGTCTTCCTACTGTGACCCTGTTTTTGCTATCGCCTTTCCATTAGGTGGTTGTAGACATCAGCAAGGCTTTCCCTTTGCCTTCTCTTCTTAAGGCCAAAGAAATCCAGTCAGCCTCTCTGTGCTCATCATGTAGTTCAGCCCCTAACCATCTTGGTGGCAAACTGTTGGACTTACTCCAGTACATCAATGTCTTTCTTGTACTGGGGCTCCCTGAAGACAGTACTCCAGATGTGGTCTCAAGTGCCAGAGCAAGGGAGAGAACTGCTTTCCTCAAGCTGCTGACTACATTTGCAGACACAGCCCAAGATGCAACTAAGGATGATCAGAAAATTTGGAAGATACCCTTCAAAGATACTATGAATAAATGCTTTTTTTCTTCATCGTTCAGTTACTTGAAATCTTAAAATAATTTGTCTCGTATTATGTCTCATTAATACACAAAACTGTATCATCAGGACTCAATTTGGTTAAAAAAAATCTCTTAAATGAAGCCCTTGAAGGACAGATTCATAGAGTTTAATTAGGAAACTGAGCTCCTGGTTAACATAGTAATTCAGAAAACATCTAAAGTTTAAATGCAAAAACCTGAAATTAATTCCTCTTCAATGTGTAACAATATTTGTACTAGATGACCAAAGAGGTCACATAGAATGTTACTTTTCTCAGAGTAACACTAATTCTAAAGACTACTGTAATATCTTGCACAAATACAGAGATACACACTCAGCTTCAAGATAATTTAGTTACGTACTTATAAAAAAAACCAAACATGACTCTGATATACTGAGCCCACACACACTAAGAACAAAAGGCACACTGCAAACATTAGTTTCTGAAATTAAGCATTTGAAAAGGAACAGTTTCAGAGGAAGAAAAGTCTTCCTTGTATTTAACAGCCATGAATACAGAAGACATTTTTTTCTGGCACAAAATCCTTGAAAATTAGCAGCAACACACATAACATGACAAAGTATAATGGATTAACACTTTTCAGACAATTTTAACTATCCCGTTTGTAGAATCTTGTAAACTTACAACCTGAAGATACCTCTCCAACTTACAAAAGGATGGATCAAAGATTCTTATAATATCCTTGTGGTTAAAAGCCTTTAACATTGTCCACATCACCCTATCTCTTGCTTTTATAATTGGAAGAACTTTCTTCACAGTAAGATATCTAGCTGAATTGAATAAATTATGTCAAATTACTTCTCTTACTATTCATGGCTACAAAAAATTATTTTACTTATTTCAACTTTTCTCTTTCTCTAGTCTTTATTAAACTATACACATAATTCCTTCAATGTCCCCCTCTCCAAGTCTCATTTTTTTAAGTATTTAATTTTTACTGGTCTGCAGCTGTCTCCTTAACTTGTATTTTTAATATATGTATTTATATAAATATCTATCTTTATATATGTAAAGAAAATAACGTTTCATCATGACCCTTACATGAATATACACCAGAGATTTCTTTTTTCTTTGTAGCAGCACAATACTTTTCCCATCTCTTTGCCATATTAAACAGTTTGTAGCTTTCTCTACTGAATTGCATGTTATTAACTTGAATCCTCCTCCATTTGTTGCCAGATATGTATTTTGCAAGAACACTTATATCCCAGTCACCAAGCCTCTTTCAGAAATGGCAAGAAAGCCAGTGCAGACTGTCTTCAAAATACTCTTTCGTAGGTCCACTGAGCTTGACAGAACCAAATGCCCTCTCTCAATCAGACACACAGATGAACGAGAGCGATTTTACTACAACCAAACTACAACTGTGATACCCTGATAAGCAGGCTTTGCAGTTAATCTTAAAAAAAAAAAAAAAAAAGACTCCATACACTTACTTATACCACATTTTTCTTGTGTGTTTATTCAAACGTCACACTAATGCAAGTCGAAAATATTTATACAGTCAGAACACAGCTACACAGCTACTGCTCCTCTTTTACAATACTTACTGCACAAGAGGAGGAAACTATGTTAGTTCAGTGTGATACATCTCTTGAAATCCATTCTTGCTACTTTTTATCTAGGAACTCCCAAGTTAATAGTCTATTATAGCCTATAGGCACACAGGCATCAGAGACTATTTGGTACACTGATTTAGGAAAGCCACTCTCCCACATGATAGTAGAATAATAAAAATAGTATATATCATCTGGAAAGTCATTCAAAATAATTGTCAAAATAATCAGATTCAGTTGCTTAAACACTCCAAACAAAAAAAGAAAATCAGCTCACACAGGTGAATTGTAGTAACTGACATAACATCCAGTGCCTAAAAGGTAATTATACTGTACTTTTTATTTGGAATAGTTTACTGACTCATTGTTAATTTAAGTATCTGTGTCATCTATTCTCTGTTTTCCTTTTCCATTCACAGGCTCATCCCTTTCTTCATCTTTCTAGTGATTTATAAAAACCTTTCTTAATGCTTTTCAAATCTGCTAATTTAAGACAATGCACTATGGGTATATTTCATTCATCTGCTTGTCCCTTTCTTTCATATTGAGCTTTAGCAGTAATTACTTATTTTCACTTTTCTGTTTTGTACAAAGCCATTTCAGTCTTCAAGTTATTAAATAGCTCCTCATGTAGCCATACTGACTTCTACAATTACTCCTATATTTTATCCATACTGAGACGGCTTAATACATCAGTATTTTATTCTAGAAACTTGTAGCATTTCAACACCCTTAATTATTGGGAGTCCTTTATTTACAGATCTCTAGCTATGTTGAAACACACATATCTAAAGTCAATATCAGAATTACATTTGCTATTTTTCTCACCATGAATCAAGAATATTGTTTTTTTAATCGCGTAACTCAAGTTGCTTTCAGCCTCTCAGCCAGCTCCTTTAAGTCAAAATACAAGCTAGTGCAACTACTCATTCCCACAATAAGCTCCAAATAGATGTCTTCTATACATTTATATGCTCTTGGGAGCTGTGCTTGCTGTATCATTATTTCCATAACACACGATCATCTTTCCAATGTTTCCGCTAATCCACCAGAAGATTTTATACATAAGCTCCCTTCCTGCTTCTCTACTTTCTATTTAGATTTTTTAAAAACCCACAACAAACAAACAACAGCAACCCAACTGCAATTGTGGAGTTATTTACATAAAGGGGGATTAAAAGAAGGATGCACAAGCACTCTTAATTTGATATTTTCCTTATTTTTGAGGGAAGACTTTATGCTTAAACATTATTTTAATACAACTTCCAAGTAAAGCAAAAATAAAATGTATCAAAAACATTCACTATCTAGAGGGAAGCATAACAGCAGGGTAGGAAGATGAGAAACTCAAGACTGAATAACACCATGGTACTTCAACTACAGGAAAAACCAGCTGCAAAAGGCAAGAGCAGTGACATAACCAGTAGTTTACACAACTATGTTCAGAAAGGTGGAAGTATTTGAAACCAAGATTACTTAATTCATCTACCTCTACAGAAAAGTATGATTCAAGGATGAAGTCATAGAACACAGCTTAACACCAATCCAAACATCAGTTCCAAAAGAAAGTTTACTCAAGTAGTTGAGACATAACTGACATAGTGATGGCTTGTATTCTGTTGTTAATTCTGTCAAATATTTGTGCAATCCCTTCAGTTATCCTCCACAGATTTTCTAAAGTGTCAAGCTCAGAAGACTTCTCGAAGCACATGGAGCAAAGAACACAAAATTAACTGGAAGTCAGTGGACTAAAATTCCTGCCAGCTCCACAGACAGCTCACAACAACAGCTATCACTTCAATCCCAATGGATGGACACTCACTGTCTGTCACGGTTCAAATTAAATGCACCTCTGAAACAAACAGCTTCTACCACCTTCTAGAGAGCACACATCTTACTTAGCCACCACTAGAACTGGTGTGGTAACATCATGAATGCCACAGCTGAATTCTCATTTATGTTGGTTCCTGGTGAATCATATAAAGACAGGGTAGAACCATATAAAAAGACGCAATATGTGAAAAGGGGGAAGGGTTAACAATTTAGGACAGGAAGAGATTTGGAGGTTGGTAACATTAGTGTTTCAGAATGCATCTGCTAGAATCAGATTGGTCACCGTGCACCATTGAGCAAGATGTTATGGGTCACATAAATGCTTATTAACAGATACAAAATTAGTTAACTGATCTGTGTTCCTGTCAGCTACTTCAAAAGGCAATAAGCTATATTTCTAAAGCCTGTATGACAATATCACCACCATATACCCCAAAACCAGGAATCTTTTTTCTGATTCTACCACAAACAAGGATCATATCTATGAACAGACCGGTAGACAGACTTCAAGCACAATCCCCCACAATGCAACAGTGCAGTCAAAAGTATTTTCCTTCTTCACCATGAAAACATACCTAGCTTTTGTAGGTATGTGAAAATTGCCTTTCTCAATGCCTTTAAAAAAGGAATATCACAATATCAGATGTCTATTTCCAGCTCTAAGTCCATTGTCAGAACTCTTAAAATAGCTTTGCCCCTCCCTTGAAAAACTGGAGTTTAGAGAGTTAAACTTTAACACAGTTATATGCAAACAAAAGCATGTGTACAGTGAAAAAACAAGGCATTCTTAGTCATAAAGGTAACTACCAAGTACAAATTAGGTACATACAGCTGAGAGTAACCAAGATAGCCAATGAATATTGTTTCAATTAACGTATTATACTTCATAATTGGAGTGGGCAAGGCACAGATACACCGTTCCACTGGCTCTGTTGATTAGCAGTAGAATATTAACACCGTAATCCAATCAAGGTCAACTGTGTGTCTATACCCTGCCTTATTATTTCCTCAGAGCTGAAAATACAAACTTTATAAAGGTACATGATCCAACAAAAATAAGACTGAAAAATTATCAATGCATACTTTCAGCAGTCTTACCTTTGCAAATCTTGAAATTACACTTTTTTGCATTTCAAGAAAAGTTGCACAAGATGTGCCATATATTAACTTGGTAAACTAAACAATGCCCTTAGTTAAATGCTCTATTTATGAACAATCCTGAATATAGACCTGAAAGTCTGGTTTAGAGATTTTTTTTTTTTTTTTTTTTTTGTTTAGGGAAAGAATGGAACAGAGAGAAAAGCTGAGCTGATAAAACTGAAAGAAGATTCAGTACAAGACAAGATATATTAAGGGTAGTTATAAGAGCTTGGTAGAAAATAGCTGGGGGGAAAGCAATTTTTCTCTATCAGTACAGCAGAAACGTACCAGTAGAGTAAAATGTAGAAGACGGGCAAACAGCTTCTGTTAATTTCTGCTGGAGGAAACGTATATCACCACAACTTATTTTAATACTAAAACAAGCTGTGATAGATGATGAAGCTGGAATGTGATGGCCTTTTCACCTGGAGTGGTAGACACCCTACTAGCCATGCTCAGTTAGGCAATATCATGAGGATATGAAGAAACTAACTGAAAGATGGAACAGCAACTTCACAGACTAGGAAGCATGAATGTCAAAAACATCTGCACTTGAATTTTGTTAGAAACTTTCTATTTTCATGGTCTCCAATTCCCTTTTCTTTGTTGCAATGATAAAGAAACTAGTAGCCTTCCAAAGCCAAGCCTTCCTAGACACTGTAAAGTCAAATCTTACTCTGGTTTGGAGATCAAAGAGGAAGAAAAAATAACTGATAAAACAGCTAAAAGTTAAAAATTAATCCCACAGGGGCTCCATTCTTCTGTTTTATGCTGGTAAAGCTACTGCACCCTAGGGAGACCTAAAAATACTTCTTCAGTAACTACCAATGATTCTCTTCCACACCCCAAGATGTAAATGTACCCAGCAAACTCTGTTAGCACAAAAGCACTGTCAGTTCTATGATGAAGTCCTGGCAAAGAGTTTACATTTCACTTTTGAGCTACGGGCTGTCACCTCCTCCCCATTCAAGTCACAAAATGTTTAAAAAAAAAAAAACATCCTTTCTGTTTCAAATAAGTTTTTGCATGCAGGAGATATCCGTCCCTCCCCCCCCATGCTCCCTCACAGAATGGAGGCAAACAGTAACCTTACAGCAGAACAGAAGGAGCTGTTAGCAGGCTGTTTTTACAACACCACCATGTTGTTTCATAAGCAAAGCTGCTGCTAGTCTGCTAGTAAAATATACTAACTTGAGAGAGTTAAGACCAGTAACACCTCTATTTTCAGCATTTTGGTTCTTCCATTCACACATTTGTTACTGAAAAGGACCTGAAATCCAGAATATGAAGTTCTAAACACTGGGTAGACAGTCCTGCTTTTCAAACAAAACTCCTCTACAGAAAAAAGTTTTTAGTGGCGTTAAGTACTGTTGGAATAGCATGCTATTCTCCAGTTAGAAATCTAACTTTAAACACCAACAAGTTCTCAAACAGAAGAAAAACAAGGTAAAGATTAAAAAAAACTACCTGTTACAGCTCATCTTGCTATTTGGGGGATCTAAAGAAAAGATGGCAGTTCCTACAAATTAAAAAAATCTTGCAGAGTGTAATCCATAATTCAGGTGAAATAATTTGGCCCAAACTCTTAAACTCATAAGCCATCCAGATACTGGATTATCACAACCCTGCATGATTTTTTTCCTAATGAAGTTCTTCTGGTAAGTTTTAATCAAGACCCAGAGGAGGAAAGAAAGATAATTGTCTGGATGTGCCCAATTAAAGCTTCAACAGGACACGTAACAAAACGGTTTCACAAAATACTCCGCCACAAAAAATCATATCGTGATTTGAAGAATTGTTTTTCAGTTTTATCTATTTTTGGCTGAAAATCAGGTTTTCAATCTGTACTGAGAATGCAGCAGCAGATTAGTCTCCTCCTTCTCATTCTAATAAAACATGTGAACATCTGGCAACCCAATTCTAATGTTATTTTCCCAGACCAACCCATAGTTCAAGTTCTAAATGTCAGGCATTTTGTACATTTCTCTGTTTTTAAATGAACCAAAAGGCAATACATAACTCTTTTAGCAAGTTACTTAGAAATAAATTTTCACCACTAATCTTTTGTTCTTCCAAGTATTTAAAAATTTAATTAGGTTATGGATTGGGGGGTGGGAGGAAAGATTGTTGATTTCTCAGTTTGATAACAGAATATCATCTTCACATGCTCCAAAATATTCTAAAATATTTGACTAGAAGGTCAAACCAACACAGTCCTCTTCTATGCAGAATAATATGCTTGTCTTAAACTAAGAGACAAGATCAACCTGAAATCAGAACTACAGTGTAATTAAAGGCAAACCAACAACTAAAAACACAAAACACTCTGGACTCCACAGTCTCAAAAGCTTTTTGCCAGATAATCCATTTTTTTTTTTACAATGAACCTGTCACTTTAAAGCAAATTGAGTGAAATCCACTAATGAAGAATAAAATGAAACTGACAGCCAGTCATCTGTTTTATAAACGGAGCCTTCAAATGTACTAACACCCAGCAACAAGCCTCACACAGTAGTAAGAAATCAAACAAAAACATTTTATATTTTAAGGACAAGAATCTGGCATTATTTGAACTGCTTCAGTTAAAGAAATGAATTTAAGATAACAGCAAAGGCTGTCACAATGAGGGCAACTATATGTTTACCAGGGAATTTCTTAGCCTTATAAAAAACATTCCAAATGTTGATAACCAAGATTAAATGCTGTATTCTGACTAGAAGTCTTTTGGAAAGAAAAGGGGCAAAACCTAGGAAGCTGCAAACTCTGACAAGATTTAAATACTGATCAACCTGTATCCCTAAATATGACCAGGAGAGCATTTCTAACTTAGGAAATCTCAATCCATTCAGTTTCCTTGTCCCTTCTCATTATTGGCAACTAACTTCTAATTAAGAAGAATAAATTGATGTGAACAAGTACCATCAAACTCATTGAAGCATTTTATTCCAGCACACTTTTAGAGACAGTATTTGATATACTCTAGTAAACTATTATCAAAATTTATTGACATATATACAGGATTTTCTTATTTCAAGCAGTATTTTTAATTAAAGTTGAATACAAAAAGATGATAACTTTGTATTTGTAATCACCCAAGCAGAAACAAATGTTTTTTAATACTGTGTATGCAAGGATGAATAGCCAGTACGCTCAATCAGATCATTAGTTATCAAAAATAACTGAGTGTCTCACAACTCCCGCTCTACCACCGTTAACTTCTTTCTTTTCTAACACATTAATACTGCTGCCAGAATCACAAACGATGGGGCTCCTTCCCTTCTTCCCCTGCCACCCCAGATTGATGCTTGTTTTCCACTCCAACCACTAAGGTCACCTCAGAGGAAAGACAAACAACAAACAAAGAAAAAACTGCAGAGGCTGGCATGGATTCCAGAATATCTTTTGAAAGCCCTCAACTACCAAAAGCAGACAGAAGACAGGTTACCTGATCTTCAGTCTATCACAAAAGGTTGCTTACTAGCTCTCCTTGTTTTAAAACATTTATTTACTGTATTTTTGTTTTAATAAATGAAGTTTCAACAGGTTTCAATTAATGGGTAATATTGTCTCTTCCTCCCTTCAAAAGGCAAAAACCAACCCCCATTTGACAGTTCTGTCACAGTCCTCTGCTACTTCAAAACCATGCAAGATACACAGAACTTTTGGCTCCTAGTACTGAGCAAAAGACCTTTGCCGTCGTCTTTCCCTCTGCCCCAGTGGGAACTTTAGCCTGTGACTGCTTGAAAGCTCATCTCTTGGTAGTAAATCAAGTCTACATCAGAGACAGGAGCATTATACCGAACACATTTGTGCTTGTTGTACACAGCCATAACTATGGGTAAATTCAATGAAAGTTATTCCTTCTCTTTGATCACATAATCTCTATGAGTATTCACTAGTATAGCCTATACCTATGTATTACATGGTGCAGATTCTTTAGTCTGAAAGTCTTAGCTCAATAGAATTTGAGCAGACAATTAAAGAAAGTGCTTGATCACCGAGTTCTGCACATTGTTTGAGATAAGCTGCTTTACCTTATTAATTACAAACTCACAGAGCTCCCAAAACTCTGTTTTACACAAACAAGTGAAACTCCTTAGGGCCTAAAGCTGTAGCTTTGATTTTATTTATCTTTACTGACTTAAAGACTATAAATTTTAAACTTCACTAAATATTCAACTCACTTTAAAAGTGTATTTAAAAAGCCCAAGACTAAACTAACTCATCTTGGTAAAATAACTATAAATTTTGCCTTTATCTTTTTTCCCTGTAGCATGGCTATATGCCAAAACTAATATACCACATATCAGTACACACTGATAACTGAAGGTTACATAAAGGACTAACAAACTATTGGTGGACAGGAGAAATCCTTTTTACTCCCCACTCTGGTCTCAACTATGGTACTTGCATTTTTCTGTTTAAAAAGTGATTGAAATATTTATCTTCAACGGTATTTCACCAATGGCACCACTAAATAATTAAAATCGTTACTAACTACCAATAAACACTCATTTTAATCTTTATTTTTAAAATATTTTATTTGAAATAACACAAATAGCATTTTGTACTATTATGTTTAACAGCACAGAACACACACATCACCATGTAAGTTCCAGATGACTGAGAGCTTTCTTCACTTAAGGTTAGGTTTGTCCAGAGTTTTTTGGAAGATATATTAAAAATGGTTTAGAACTTTTTCCTGGACAATGCTACCAAATAAGAGAAAAGTATTTCCAAATTATCAAATAAATATGTTGTCAACATCAAGAAAGATTAAGAAATGAGCAATTGTTCTGAGAACAGCTGGAAGCATGGAACTTCCACTGAGACTAAAAGAACAAGTAAAGAACAGAACCAGGGAAGTCTAATCAAAAGTAGGCATATCCAGAGCATAATATTTTCCTATAATGTAATACAAGTCAACTTTTCTTGAGATTTCAATGGCTTGTATACATTCTCCCTACCCTTTACGCCACTGGCTGAAAAAAATGCAGTGAAACTTGTGGGAAGCTTTTGTATTGCTACTGTCCTGTGTTTTGTGACAAAACTTCCTGGTGATCTCAAGCTACCATGAATTCTGCATTGTCATCTAGCACAATTATTTTATTAAATGTCTGTTTAGATATAGATTTTTGGGAAAAAAAAATCTGTTGCTGTAACAAGACTTTTCAAGCAGCAGTTTGTATTTTGATGTGTATATTTTGATGGCAGCCCACCAACAGGCAGTCGTCAAGGACAAAAAAATAATAATCCTGATAACAAAAATGCATGGCAAAGGCTAAGGCTAACATTCTACACTCTACTAAAGCTCTTTGTGCCATTAATTACATTTGTTCTGTATGTAATCAGATTTAAATATCTACATGTATAAACCTCATGTGACCAACTTTAAAGGAACAACCAGAGGTTATTTTGGGGATAAAATATAAACCTAAAACTGTTCCCACAGATGTGTTTGTGAAAGCTGTTTAAATACCTCCAGCCGTAATTCACAGTTTGAAGTAACATGGTATTAAAAATGAAAGGAGAGGAAATGTAAAATGGTAGTAGCTAGAATGCCAGCATTATGGATAAAGCAAATCTTTCAAGTTTAAGATGCAAATAGTTGATATCTGTGGGTTGAGGGAGAAATGCCTTCATTATCTAACACTTTGTAAGGCAATAATATATTCCATACACTTTCAACTGAAATTCCCTGGTTCTATTTTTTACTTGCTCTTCTATTTTTAACACAAGTTCTGCATTTCCAGCTATTCCGAGAACAACTGTTAAATGCTTTTTTTCTTTAGTAGTTGCCATATTTTTACATTTATGTGTAGCTTTAAGACTTCAGATTACTAACTATGCTATACCACATTTTCCAAAGCAAATTCACTCTATTCACTTGTTCTACACTAGTGACAACTTCCAATAATATTTCTGTGGGTTTTTTGCTTGTTTTTGTGTTTGTTTCTTGTTTGTTTTTTTTTTTTTTTTTCCATGCAGGTATTTTCGGTGTTTGTTTTTTTCCAGGAAAGTTGCACAAGCTTCGTTTTTCTTCTGGGAAAAAAAAAGTCTTGCTGGGGGGAAGCTTTTCCTTCAAGTTTGTTGGTTTGTTGGTTTTTGTTTGCTTTTTTCTTTTTTTTTTTTTTTTTTTGGGGGGGGCTGTTTTTTTTAATTAAAAAACCATAATTTACCTAAAGTTATGCAAACCAGGTTTAAACCAATTCAGCAGTGGCAAATTAGTCACCACTTCAGGCAACACATCGATTAAAAAACAAACACAGGATCTTCTCAACATTGGCTTCTATTATTCTAGAAGAAAAGTGTTACAAAAAACTACCATTAAAGAATGTCCATACAGACAAAGATCACAATGAATTTAAATTATACAAGTAAAGCCTCAAACTCTCAAATTTTATAAGTTGCTATGCATCAACTGCACTGCAGTAGCCCTTCACGGGGATGTTCATTGCCATTGGCAAAAAGAGGTAAATTGTTACAGTTTCAAAACTTTCTTTGTATCCTGACCTAGACTGATCAGATAACTCCAGCTTCAAGTTAATCTGATAAATTTTGGTGGATTTATAAAGATAAGATGTAATTAACCCAGGGAATCATAAACTGCCATAATTTTATACGGCAATGTAAGAGATGACTAACTCCTACTTAGTGTACCAATATTGCATTCTTATCATAAATAAAAATAATTTAAATGTTAACTAATAGAAGAATTCAGAGCCTTGAAATCTGTTCACCTGTGAAGGTGTCTACTGTTGAGAAACTTACTTCTACAGTTTATTTAAAATAATTTCCCAAACAATTCCTTTTCCAATTTGCTAAACTGCATTACTTAAACTAGTAATTTACTAAACTCTGGAAAAAAACATAACATTACACAACTAGTAACACACAGACAAAAAGAATTCCATAAATTTCCTTGAATCTCTCAAAAAAAGACAACAGAACACTATTTTAAAAAAAGTGTATAATCTTACTGCTGGTATTTCTAAAATGAATGCAGTTACAACATTAGACTTACGGCATCGCCATATTTTCAGGAAGCAAATACTACCTCCACACATAACTTATCTTACTTTCAGGCAACATTTGTCATTCATGTATCCTAAATAACCTCATTTAATTTGTAATCATTATTTCCCCTTTAAAGAGGGAGGAACAGGAATGAGGGTGAGGCAAATTGTAGACGGTCATTTCCTAGACCAGAGACAGCAACACAGCACAGGTATACAAAGTCCCACAGAGTGCCTCCTGCAAGTTTCACAACTGTCACTTCCCTACAGTTTTCACACAGCTTTATAAAAGATACTACTTAATTATTGCCTCTATTTTGCAGTTACACTTGTTGAAGTCTGAACATTAAAGAAAAGAGAGCATTACAAAAACACATTTGCCAGATAGAGCGGATAAAATGAAGGTAGATCAGACTGTCTAAATTACTACTACATGAAGAACATTCTGTACAGTATGTTCTTGATCCCATTTCATTTTAATAACTCAGAAAGACACGTTATTTTTTTTATGCTTCTAAACTTCATAGCAGAATTTCTACCCCACGAAGTTCAACGCCTTACAATTTTAACTCCTTTTAGCTATGCTAAATCCAGGCTATTAGGACAATTAAACTAATTTCATTCATTTTGTACACCCTTTCTGGGCTTTTCCATTACTAGGGACAAAAAAAATATAAGTTATACAGGACCCACTCAGAGCAGCACACAGTGAAAGTGATCCATTGCTCCAGTGCAATTTCTGTAGCTACTATTTAAGAACTCCTTTGGAGAAGGTATGAATAAATAATTCAGCTGGAAATACCTGTCAAGCAGCAGGATGTTTCATGCTACTGTACCCACAGCAACCCCATCCAACCAACTACACCAGCCATTATCTATCCACAGGTCTAACACCACACTACAATCTCATTTTACCGAGAGAAAGAGCACCCCACAGGCAACACAGACACACGGCCTGGGACAATACCTGTCTGTCCCAGTCCCCCTGTACCCGCCAATTAGTGCCATAACCCCAGAAACGCCTGGCAGGATGAAGCTATTGGTCATGTCCTTCGATGTCGCCCTCACGGTGTCACCAGGAGGGTCTCCCTGACTGCCCCTCCACCCCAACCGCGGCCGCCACATCGCTGGGGGGAAGCGAGCCGAACACCTCCCATGGCGAGGCCGTGGCTCCCTCAAACCCTGCCGAGGGGGATATGGATCACTTCGCCCTCCCCTCTCTTTCCCAATGAGACGGGGCATCGCTGCCAAACCTATCCCCTAGACGCCCGGTACCTCTGCCCTCCTCCCCCGCCCCGCTCGCCCTCCCTTGCGGCTCCCCGCTCCCGTACCACAGCCGAGGCCCAGCGTCGCCCCTCACAGCCTGCCCCCGCGGGTCTCGGCTCCATGCCGGCGCCGGGCCGGCTCTACTACACCTCCCTTTGCCCTTCGCGGCCCCGCCGAGCGGCCACCGACCCGCGGCCGCGCTGCCGCCGCGCAACCGACTCCCTCAGCCGTTGCCCCAGCGGTTACTCCGCCCGCGCCGCTCCCTACAGCGCACCACCACGCACACGCCCGCGTGAACGGCTCCTCCCGGCTCTGGTCCCCCGCCGCCGCTGGGCCCGCACCCCCACCCGCAGCACTGCCCCAGCTCCGCCGCAGGCTCCCCACCTGCATAGACGCCATGATGGATCCTCCCCCTCCCCTCTGCGCCGCCGGCCCGGGCCCACAGAGACGCAGCGTCGCGCGCCCGTCCCCTTCCCCGTCACGTGCCCGCGCCGCCGGCCGAGGGGCCGCGCATGCGCGAGGGGAGGGTGGGGTGGACCGCGTCCTTGAGCTCGCGCTGCCTCTCCCGCCCTCGGCGGCGCGTGCTGGAGCTGCCTGGCACCTGCGGGGGGAGGGGACAGGGCGGCGCTGCCCGCGGCCCTGGGAAACCTGCGTGTCGTCACGGCTGCCGGGTCCCGGCAGGGAGGCGAGTTCGGAACCTGCAGCGGGCCCGGGCACGCTCCGCCCATTGGGCTCCTGAGCTGGTTTTCTACGGGGGAAGGGCCCACCTGCAGCTGGCGGGGATGAGCTGCTCTCCTGGCCGAGGGAGTCGTGTCTCTGTTCTTTGCCTGCTACTCTGTCATAACTCTTCAGACTTCATATCTGATTTTTTTGTTTTCTTCTGTTCCCCCTCTACTCTGCCGTTGTGAGACCACACCTGGAATATTGTGTCCAATTCTGGGCCCTCAGTTGAAGAAGGACAGGGAACTCATGGAGAGAGTCCAGCACAGGGCAACATAGATGATAAAGGGAGTGGAGCATCTCCCGTATGAGGAAAGGCTGAGGGAGCTGGGTCTCTTTAGTTTGGAGGAGACTGAGCGGTGACCTCATTAATGTTTATAAATATGTAAAGGGTGAATGTCACGAGGATGGAGCCAAGCTCTTCTCGATGACAATTAATGATAGGACAAGGGGTAATGGGTACAAACTGGAAAACAGGAGGTTCCACTTAAATATGGGAAGAAATGTCTTCATGGTGAGGGTTACAGAACACTGGAACAGGCTGCCCAGGGGTATTGTGGAGTCTCCTTCTCTGGAGACATTCAAAACCCGCCTGGACGCCTTCCTGTGTAACCTCACCTGGGTGTTCCTGCTCCGACAGGGGGATTGGACTAGAGGATCTTTTGAGGTCCCTTCCAATCCCTAACATTCTGTGATTCTGTGATGGTCTGGTGGTGTACATGCTCAAATGACCATGGGTGTATTTTAAATGTGACCATTTTTTGGATTCTACATTTTCCCTTCCTGCACTGGAACATCCTTTGTCCTTTACGCTGGATTATTCTGTGGTGACTGTGTAGGTGAAAATAAACAAGCACCACTCACTAGAAGCAACCTGCATGCAATCAATAAATTAAGCAACTGGAGGAAACTATTTTTCGTAAAGCTGTTATTCCAGCTACAGTATTCCAGACTTAAAATCCTCAGGATAAACTTACAAAATGGTTTTCCAAAGGCGAACCTATAAAACTAATAATCCTAGTGGATATGTAAAAACAAGGATTTAATAGAGATACTGATTCTATAGTTCATTATAATTTGTACCTCCCAACTGGTCTTGCTGCAGATTTGGAAAACATTGGAGTACGTTTGTGCCTTCACACCTCACTTTCTGATGATGCTAAAGAATCCCTTTGGGTCACATCTGCTCCATGGGTAGCACCTGACTTTTCTTTCAGAGATGGCCTGATACAGATCCAATTAAATTATTGAACAATTGTTCTCAGTTTGTATTTACCTTTGAAATCTGCTTCTTTAATTTTAGACCTTAAGAAGAGTTGTGCATCTGAAAGCCTCCCTACCTTCTTTAATCATATTATTTAGTGTAATGCAAGATACTACTTCCACCTGTAAGCTTTATCTTCTGGGAAGTTTTTATGTATCCTCAACTTTGTAAAAGACTAACTGGAGGAAAACAAAAAGCAGCTTCCAACTTGTATCCAGTGCCAGTGTTGCCGTTGTCAAAGTGAGTGTACAAACTTGTGGGGTTTGCTTAAAAGGAGGAACAGAAGGCAGCAGGGGTGTCCTTGCTCCAAGGTAGGTGCAAAAGGGAACAAGTCTCTTGGCTTTGCAGGAATTTGCTGATGACAGAATTGTGAGTATGTGCCGATTTTTGAATGGGAAAGGAGTCCAGCCTACCAAAAGTAAGGATGGAAAAAGTGTCGTGATGTAAGCCAAATACTCTACTTTTGTCTTGTAAATTCAACCTCAATTCTCAGTCACAAACTATGAGCTTCTGATGCTGTGCAAGCTGGGATTGTTCTGATGAGTCATTTAAATTAGTTAGGAGAGTCTTGCCATGTGTGTTTTCCTTGGAAGTCAGTATTTATGTACTATATGATTTCACACCACCATTGACGTTGCAGAGGATTTATTGCATTACGTAGACATTAAGACCTAGTAGAAGGTTCTTTTTCCTGCAGCTCTTCAGAACTAACTTGGGCTGTTACAGTATTAAGTGGAACATTGGTATTTCTGTTTTACTAGATGTTGTTGTTTTGCGTGATCCAAACATATGTTTAAACTAAAATACATTTCTTAATGCCATATGCCACAAAGATAACAAGAACATCAAGTTTAAGCAATGGACATGTGTTCAGCTATAAACATGGACATATTGACTGTTCGTGTTGATGTAATCACAGTGCGATAAAACTGATTTCAATCCATGATACTCAGTTTCTTAACCCTGTTCCAGAAAACCCTGTTGAAGGTCGGAAGATATGAGAAGACATAAGCTTATGAATGCCAGCATGCTTCACAGACTGCAAGCTAGTTTTGTATTAAAAGGTCAGCTTTGTAGTCTTAAGCTAACTCTAATTAGTACAAATATGATTTTACTCTGTAATGAAGAAAAATTATCTCTGCACAAAAAGCCACCTCAGCAAAAAATCATAGCTTTTAACTGTCCTTGTGTTGAAGAAGTCTTTTTTCCTGTCACACAGAGCTTTTCAATGTTAAAGACAAGGCACCTACCACATTTTGGAGTAAAATACTGTTTACTGACACAGCTTCACCTGTGCTGCAAATCCCATTCCTGGGGACAGCAGGCATGATAAGCAAGGAATAGTTTGCCCTTTACATAGACAATAAAGCACAAATTAATTACTATCCCCTCATCTTAACTGGATCTGTAGGAAACTGAAGCATTACTCTGCAGCTGAAACTTGTGATCAGAACCATCCCTAAAATTCACTTAGTTTATTCTTACAGGTCTGCCGAGGGTATCTTTTATCACTGTTTCCACATCTTTGTTCTTTGAAGTGTCATGCAATTGCATAATATATAGGGGCAACATTTTTAGCTCATCATCATGGGAATAGAGGCAGCTGGAGAATTATCCGTGGTTTTGGGGGGTTTGTTTGCTTGGTTGTTTTTTTGTTGTTGTTTGTTTGGGTTTTTTTTTGTTGTGTTTTTAATATTTTTTTGTTGATTGGGTTTTTTTATTGTGTTTTTGTTTGTTTGTGGGGTTTTCTTGTTTGGTCGGTTTTTGTTTTTCCTTTCTCCATGTCTCAGTAACCTGGCTTGCAGAGAGTGATTTTAGTAACTTGTTTTTGTACAGTGCATAATGCTATAGGGATTCAATCTCTTGAGCACAATAAGAAACACTATTAACAGACTACCAGAAAGAATTTGTATGAATATTGGTATTTTCTTTGTTAAATACAGTTCCATTCTTGATTTTGTGGTGGCTTATAGTATTCTTTGTTTGAAGTTATTCAGTAATCTCAACAATGAAAGGCCCAAAATTCCAGAGTGGGTAGATTTCACAAGGAGTTGGTTATATTGTAATTTGCTGTTCATTTCAGCATTGACCTTTACCTGTGCAAAATGTAAAAGAAAATGCTTTTGCAATTAACCCTTTCTAATCCGTTGCAGGTGTAGAGATAGCAAATGTAATAGTTGTTTGCTTTTAAAAAAGCAAGCTTTAGTATTTGGCTAATGCAGCCTGATTCTGTACCAGTCAACCTAAGTTTTGCCACAGACTTCAAAAAATGTAGTCCTAGTTCTGAAATACTCAAAATTTTAGGGGTAGGAGGAATTTTATCTGTTATGTTCATTATTTCAGAAGCTCTGTTGTAGTGATCTGATCAAGTACATGATCATGACTCATATATCAAAAACATATAGAGCAATTCATGAAAATTGTACCTCCTGCTAAAAATGTTTCTGTAAATATTCATGAATTTGTTCTAAGAATCCATTTTTCTTCAGAGTTTGCACTATCTTACATTTACAGAAAAAAAACAGCTAGTGCTCAAACTGCATTTCTTTGATAATTTTCTGATGTATCTAGCCAGATTCACAAAGGTCTAATATGTTTGAATAGGGTCCTTATAATTTTATATTCTATTCCCTCCATTATCCACAATGTTTTCAAATGTTACCTTTTTTTTTTTTCCTGTGTACTGAACTTTTACTGCCTGTTTCTTTACAATTTCTGCCACTATAACAGCACAAGAGCTTGATTTGTTTTGTCCACGTCCGCTACACGTTTTAGCTTTCTCACACAGAAGTCAGCTATCACATTAACGTCCCCTTGTTATTCCGGTGGCATAGTAAGCATAATGTGCAGTGCCAGAAGACCGCATCTCACCAGCATGGAGGACTACGTACCTCTCAGAGGAACTGGGGCAACTTCTGCTTCCATTCTTGCTTGCCAGTCTCAGGAAAGGTACTGAGTTTAAAATGTTTGTGGAACAGAGATCTTCTGATAAACACAAGCTTCGTGCACCTGCAGGAAATGCTGTCTGCATCATGCAAGTAAAAGATGTAGAATCAAACCAAGATAAGATTGTATTGAGAATACGAAAGAAATAAATTGTATACATAGCTAAACATGAAGAACACCCTAAATTTGCAAGATGTCTTTGACCCATTGAGATTTTACTATTGTTTTATTCTTTAGTGATAATGTAGCTTTTTCATCAGAGGCTTATTCCGTTTGTATCTTACTTAGTTCTGCATAGTAATGGGCACATTATCACTCCATTCCAGACTTTCAAAGGGATGAATGGAGGCTGGGGGAAAGGTTTCATCTTATTGTTGATCTCTCCAAGTGCAGCATCTGCAGAAGAGGGTCATCCTGTTCATGGATGTCATATGCTTCCATTTCTCATCTTGTATAGGATTTTACAATTTTGCAGCCACTGGGTAATCTGTGGCTTTCAGGTTATCGACAGGAAGACTAAACTACCAAAATAATTTTCCATCCGATAAGAAAAATAATCTCTCCTATTCTGTGGACACACAGTTCTTACAATTACTGCAGGGGAAGAAGGACATGTGGCCAGGGAACAGAATGGAATTACCTGGTTTAGTAATATGCTGTAATTACCAATTTGTAGTAACTGTCAAGCCATAATTTTTGGCATCAGTGGCCCTCTAACTCTTTTAAATGCTGTAAAGATAAATATCTATAAAGATAAAAGCAATTAAAAATGAGGCTTGTGTAGAACCTATACTCTATTAAATAGATTAATACACTAAAAAGTGCAAGGTTATGTAATTATTAAAAGTGCTGCCGCATAAAAAGCATCCTTTTCCAGATCCCATGTAAGCAGGTCGATTACTGTATCTCTCAAATACCAGGGTTTAGACTTTGCTCAGTGATAATACCTGTGAGATTCAAATATAATTATCATTTAGTAATTTTACTTTACCTCTGAAGACTGTGAACTGAAGGCTTCCCAGGTAAGACCAAGAAGTATATAAATACTTAGTTGATTTGGTTATTAGGAATACACAGAAATGACCGCTTGGTTTTGCTAGAGACCAAATTTGCCAGAGAAGAGGCTTCTCGTGTAAGTGATACAGCTGTTCAATCAGCTGCCACAGCTCCTGAGGGACGAGAAGCAAATGCCCCCCATGCACACAGCAGTGGGCAGCACGCTGCCAGCACCGCAGCCCACATGGCACTTGCAGAGCTTGCAGAATTGCGTTTCGCAGGCCTGTACACCAAGGCGACTCTGGTCAAACCTGTTGTTTTGCGTTTGTTTCTTTAATGTCCCTCAGGAAAGACAAGACTTATATGGGATATGAGTACCATGAAACGCACCTACATGATGAAAGCACAATGGAAAAGCAGTTACTTGACTAAATACTTTTAATTACTGAAGTGCTCTATGACAAATCTGAAAGCAGCTTAAATGTTAGTGCAATATTGAAATGTCCTTTACATGTTTCAAGTAGTTTGCTACAAATACTTCTGACTCAAATGGCATGTCACTTCTGGAAAACATATGTTAATGTAGTATGCTAATGTCTAAGTGTTTCCCTGTATAAAAAGAGAAATCCTTTGCGCCAAATGCATTTAGATTCTAGATATTTTTCAGGTTGGGTGATACCAGCCAAAACTGAGAACTATTTACATGAGAGTAAATTAACCTGCATAAAAGGTATCCCATTGTTTTACTAGACAGAGTAACAAGAATTTTTAGTGACCTAAGACACAAATTATATAATATATATATATATTTTTTTTTTCCAGTGTTGATTTTGAAGAGAAAGGTTTTCTATTATTAAGTGCAAAATACCAGTAGTATTTTTTCATGGGAAGCAAAGCCATAGCTATGAATTCTCACCTGAAAAGGCAGTTTTAAATTTGAATGAACATTAAAGGAATTAGCAGTATTTGCTTTAAAGTAACTTCTGCTTGAGGGAAGAAATTTACAACAAATAAATAAAGAGTAGCATTAATCCATGCTTGTGTTCCCAACAAACTCACATCACAAAACTATCCTGAAAACCCAGTCACTTTAGCATTGTACAGTAAGATTTTAATTTATCTAAAAACTCTCAAGTTGTTACTTTCGCCAGTCTAAAATGCAGCCCATATTTCAGGGGCAATTTTAACTTAATTTTCCAGTATTACCCTCAACAAGCGAGGCTCCAAAACATTACATGATTAGTATCTTGAAAACTGTCTGTGTACCCAAGTTCAGTAGGATAGAACATTTAAGTGCTCCATTTCTCTAAGAACAATCATGATCTTGCATCTCTGATTCTCCTCCCACATAGCGTGGGAGGAAAATCCTGTATTCTGTAAAGATAAAACAGTTAACATGGGAATGACAGAGAAAAATATCTTTTTTTTCCTCTCTGTTTTTAAATCTCAGTGACCTTTCTCCCACAGAAGAGCAATTGCACCACAACCTATGTTTTAGATGTAACATACTCAAAGCTTTATTTCGTGACACTTAACACTTGCTAAACTTGAACTGATAGAAGCTGACCGTTCTTTTCTCTGTGCAGTCCTAGGGATGACACTCAAACAAGTTTCATAGGTGACGAATAATAATCACAAAATCTACTGTGTGTTCTTTCTTAGCTCATCCAATCGTTGTGTAACACATTAAGTTCACAGCATTGGTATCTCCCCATAAAATTGCCACCTGATAAGCTACATTTAAAAATAAATCCAACTCCAATCCAGTTTACTATTTGTCAAAAAATTCCTTCGAAGTTGATTTTTTCATGGGAAAAGCTACCAAATGCCTTTTTTGCTAACTGCAAAGTTTGGTCTTTAAAAACCAGCATAACAGTTTAACTTCCAAATCCACTCAGTCTTAAAAAGACGAGTTCCTACTATTTTTCTGTCATTCAGTTGTTGAAATTAAATTTACACCACAGCCTCTGGCTTTTGTTTTCAGGTAGGAAAACCTGCTATTTCTCATTAGTATCTACACGTTAACACTGTACTTTTGTTGGGTCTGCAGTAGCTGTTGCTCTTTTAAATTATAGTATAACATTTGAAACTTAAAAAAAATTAAAACAAAACTAGGGACACAAAACACAGGCTGTAAAGTTAACTTTCCCCCCGCATTGATTTCCTTGTCCCCTTTATCTATCACATTAGACAACAGACTTAGCCAGGTGTAGGGAAACCCCTTTCAATGCGAACAGTAACAAGAAAGGGTGAAAAAAAAAATTAGCCACTGCTGCTACTTATGCCTGTGAAATACGATATACAGCAATAAAACACAGAAGCAACAAATGACTTACTGCTGTTAATTAAGAAATGCCTTTTAGACATGATGTTCAATGCAGCTGTTGAATACAATGGTGTGGTGAATCTTGATGGTGAATTTGCCTTTCTTCAACGTCAGAACTAAAAAGAACTTTCCTGTCTTGTGAAGCAGAGTTCTGATCGTTCTGGATGCATAGGCTATTTCACGTTGGAGACCATCAGAGACTTGTTCAGCAGCTTACACACACTCAAATGATGAAAAACAATAACCCAGCAAGACTTTTCTCATCGCTTAGTTAGTAAAGAACCTAGACGTTTGTATGGCTAAATCAGTGGTTCAGTTTAAAATTTGAACCACCAGATACAGGATTAGCTTACTAAGTAAAAGGGAGTATTATGGGGCACCTGAAATCTTATCAAAGGATCATAGAATGGTTTGGGTTGGAAGGGACCTTAAAGATCATCCAGTTCCAACCCCCCTGCATGGGCAGGGACACCTTCCACTAGACCAGGTTGCTCAAAGTACCATCCAACTTCGCTTTGAACCCTTCTGGGGATGGGGCATCCACAACTTCCCTGGGCAGCCTGTTCCAGTGCCTCACCATCAGCACGGTGAAGAATTTCTTCCTTTTCCTTATATCTAATCTAAATCTACCCTCTTTCAGTTTAAAGCCACTATGCCTTGCGCTACCACTACATGCCCTTGTAAAATTTCCCTCTCCAGCTTTCTTGTAGGTCCCCTTTAGGTACTGGAAGGCTGCTATAAGGTCTCCCTGGAGCCTTCTCCAGGCTCAACGACCCCAACTCTCTCAGCCTGTCTTCTTAGGAAACATTCTCCAGCCCTCTGTTATCTTTGTGGCCCTCCTCTGGACTTGCTCCAACAGGTCCATGTATCTCTTATGTCGGGGGCTCCAGAGCTGGATGCAGAACTCCAGGTGGGGTCTCACGAGAGCAGATGGGGAGAATCACCTTCCTTGACCTGCTGGTCATACTTCTTTTGACATAGTCCAGGATACATTTTGCTTTCTGGGCTGCAAGCGCACGTTGCCAGCTTCTCATGAACCAACATCCCTGAGTCTTTCTCCTCAGGGCTGCTCTCAATCTGTTCCCTGCCCAGCCTGTGTTTGTGCTTGGGATTTCCCCAGACCATGTGCAGGACCTTGCACTTGGCCTTGTTCAAGTTCATGATGTTCACAGAGGCCAACCTCTCAAGCCCATCAAGGTCCCTCTGGATGGCATCCCTTCCCTCCAGTGTGCTGACTGCACCACACAGCCTGGTGTCACCTTCAGAATGTCCTCTTCAAAGCTGTTCAGGAATACCATTCTTGGTTGTTCCTGAGAGTAGTGCATACTTGTAATTCAGAGGAGCACGAAGATATCTGAACACTTCAAATCTATGAAACTCCCCAGAACTACAAAAAATATATTTAATTTAGTAAATGCAGTTTTACCACTTATTACCCAAATACTGATTAGACTAGCAATTTGTTCACCACATAACCATGAAAACTATGACTCTACATATGAATACTTGCTCTAAGAAGTCAAAAATCAATAGAAACACAGGTTTAAAAATTTTCAGTTTTGAAATTTATTTAGAACTCAGGGGTTAAGTGTGGTAAGTTTCCAATTGTCTGATAATAGCATACCCATGTCACTGTCATGGAAATTGCACTAATTCCCTCTGTCCCTGCCCCCCCGCCCCTCAGAAATCTACAGGTTAGTTTTCTTAACAGCCGGTGGTTTTGCAAATAGTACGCTCTAGGGCACTACTGCATTTCCTGAGTGTTCAAAGCTACTGTATGATACATTAAGTTGAAGGAAAAGCAATGAAAGTATTATTCAGAACTAAACCAGCTATTTTACCTTACTGCTGAATTATGGAATCAGAAAATGCAACGTATTTTACCAGATTACTTAAAAAGGAAAACAAACAAACAAAACAAAACAAAAAAACAAAACAAAACAAACAAAAAAACCCACAAACAAAAAAAGAAGAAAAAAATTTGGAAAGTGACATCCTTTTTACTTCAATTTTGAACTAAATAATTTTGAACATGAAATCATTAACCTCAAGACTATTAAAAGCGGCTAAAGACTTAAGAGTCACTCACACTGAAATGTAGTTAGGACTAAAATATCCATGTTGGTATTCCTTGACCTTTTAGGGTATTCCTTGTGCCTCTAACAAAAGCAGCATAACAGGGTCTGTCTGGTTTGTGTTTATCCTTTCAGTGCTCTCAAAAATTAGTTACTAACAGCACTGACCAGAGTGCTCAAACATAGGATTTCAGACAATCACCTTGCAATGCACTCCAGCTTTACCATGCAAAACTTATCGAGTCATTAACATCCCCACATTAATCACAATAAATTGTGCCAAAGTGTGTGATGTGAATAAATGTCAACTAATCTATCACCACATTGACAAATGTCAGCTTGTCTATCAGGTGTTCTTTAAGCCCAGAGTAAAATTTCATTTGTCAGAACTGAACTCTTCCCCAGGCAGACTGCACAGTCTATGCAAGTTACCAGCCTTTGTCCAGAAAAAACCCTTCGAAGTTGTATTTGTGCTGGCAAATAGATTTAGAGGAGAGTTTCAGCCCTCTAAATTCACCATTAGTTAATATATCAATAAAGAGGTCCCACCATCTGTCAGTGGGATTTTCCCATAAAAGACCAGAACCATTTCTTGATCAAAACAAAGCTGAAGCAGTGGCAGCTGATGGAAATGCTAACTACATTTTACTTGCATCATTTTACAGATTATTTTGGGTTCTTCAGGCTGTGGATGAACAAAAAGCAACTTCTTGTCTCAAGTTTATTTTTTTTTCCTTTATGGAAACTTGTTTTGAACAAAGAACTCATAGTATGGGCAAGCACCAGCGGGAACTACCAAGAGATTATGTGTTCCACTCTAGTATTGTCAGTGGCTTGCCTTTTCCCCTAAAATATTTGTAAAAACACTGGAAATACCTATGAAATTTATAAAACAGCTCCTTAAACATCTGCTTAATGCCCTTTCCTTCAAATACAAAAGACCTTGACATTTCAGGGTCTTTTCCTGTGGATTCAAGGGAGAGGTTGAGGAAGAAGTAAAAGATGGGATAACTGCTATCTTTTCAGTTGCTATGTTAGAAAACTTAAATGATTATTATGCTAAAGATTAAATACACACTTTACAGAGCCAGTCACAACAATGGAAAAAAAACATAACTGAAACCATATAAAACCCATATCAGGTCAAGTGACAGTACATTAAGAATAACCTTAGATGTTATACAGAAGATAATATACACAGATTGTAAGTTATTTTTACCCTTAAAAGCCACTGTTAGTAGGATCACCGTCTTACTGTACAGACAAGTGACTTGAATATTTGTAATTAGTAACGGGGAAAACTTAGGTTATAAAAGAAAAATTTATCAAGTACACCTTTACACATGTTTATACTGTGATTTAAATTAAAAGCCTTAAGCATTCTTCTACATATTCCACTTTCAACCTAGATGGAATATTGCTATCAGTATACAAACCCTAGGAAGGGCACTTCTAATCTAGTTAGCATAACTCTGCAAAAGGACACCTATCTTACAAAGGAGATTAAGTTCAGATGTTTAGAAACTTTAATAAGAGGAAGTTAGAAACCCTAAACAGCTACTCATATTTAACTATAATTACTTTTTAGAGCGCGTTAGACTAAACTCCAGGATTTTCTATGGTCATTTTATTAAAAGAAAGTTCTACCACACCTAAAGGATAAGGCATAGCCATCTACTAATTGGCATATTTGTTTATTTGTCTCAGTTTGTGAAAAGGTCCTTATTCGTGTAAGCAGCAAAACAAACTTCAACTGAATGATTGCTATATGCAAAAGGACTGAAGGCAACTGCCTCTGCAGTGAACTTTACAGTTCTCAATAGCACACACGCAACATGCTATCTGAAAAAAAGTTACTAACTGAACTACATGTATTAAATACTGAAAAAAGTTTTACATTTTTTAATTATAATTTATTTTATTTAACAATCTAAGAAGTTTGCAGCCATCAGAAGTTCCAGTGCAATTTCGGGTGCAATTGGGAATTCAGGAATCTCCGTAGAGCTGTTAGTATAGCGGACCTTGTAGGTGAAATACATGCATACTTTGGATAGGACATGGGATGGAATCTCTCTAAAATTCACCTCATTTGTTTCATTTTCTGCAAACTGTCCTGTAGAAAAACAAAACATCAAACCAAAAATCACAATCTCAATTCACTGCAAAATGAAATGCTTTACCATACTAATAAAACACATTCTAAACAGACTTGCATAAATCCCATATTTCTGGGTATTAGATTCTTCAGTGTAAAGCAGGATGTGCCACATTCACAAGCCTCAATAACATTAAGATCCCCTGCATTACAAAATTTTTATTCTGGCTGCAGCCTATAAACAATATTATGAACAACTACACCAGAATTTTACTGATGCTTGTTTGTTAACTATGAAGAAAGTTAATTTCACCCAAGCCAGATGCAGCACTAAAAGTTCCACCCTGGAAGTAGCAATGAAAAAATACCAACTCTTGTTTTGTATAAAATTCACGTGATACCCTTGAGTTCCCATACCATGGGAAACTAGTAGTAATAACACTGTAAGATTGCTAACTGTGGAAAACCAGAGTCAAATTATATATTGGGTAGTCCACCGAGGTGGACTGTTTCACTGGAAACAGGAACCAGTCAGGATCTGGAAAAGTTATATTTTATTCTAACTTTCACTCACTGCATGACATAAATTCAAACTGTCCAAGAGTGAAAACAAAGGACATGAAGGTACCTACCTGGTCCACTCAACATAGCTTTTATTGTTCCTGATGTTAATGCATGCTCTCTTTTTACAATGAACTCATGGCCATCGGAGGATATTAACTTCACATACATAGCATCTGGGCCCTCACAGCCACCGTATGTTTTCTCTTCTCCATCTATAATGGAAATCAGATCAACAGTTTCAGAACCCAATGACTGATTCACATCATTAAGAAGGCAAACTGCGGTCTTTTCTATGACTATGTTTGCAGACAGCAGAACAACCCAATACAACCAAAAATAAGACAGAAGCATTTTGCATATTTGAAGATGACTTCTCTGAAGCACTCAGCAATCTGTTTTAAAATGAGAATTTTTCAAAAAGTAGGATTTTTTTTTATTAACATCTGTCATTAAATTCTGACATGATTTCTAAAATCTCCATAGCGATGAAATTTTACTTTAGACATTCTCAAGTGAAGTAAACGTACTACTGCTTCCCTCCATAAGGTTATTGCCATGTTTATCACCCTAGTACTTATTAAAAGTTAGCTAAATACATACCTAATATTTAAGGATACAGACTACAAGGAAAAAAAAGAGCTTTTTGAAGCACAGTTAAGAGCAGTCAGTATTTCTGTACTGAAGGAATGACATGAAACAGGATTCATCCACTCCCACTGCCCAGATAGACCCACAACCATACGGCATTAGTGCATACCTGTGTTGTGAAAGCACAAAAGCACTAAACCCAAGGAAATCTGGAAATTCTTCCCACAGCACTTTTGACTGCTTTTTCTGTTTCCTCTCTCCCTTTTGTCTCACTGTATATTTATTTCTCTATAAGCCCTTATCCTCCTTCCCTTTTTGTGTGTTCATTTATTCCTTCTTAACACTGCTATCTTTCAAAGTTGAACAAAAAAAAAAACCCAAACATTACTGTTACCACCACTGCACTGTTCACTTTGTGCAGTCTTAATATGTTCCCCATCTCGCACCTGTCTTGTCTATTTGGGCAGCACACTCACTGGGATGGAACCACTGACTACTTTGTGCCTGCACAGTGCTTAGCGTGATAAGACACCATAGCACTATTGAGACCAGCTCTGTTGTTGGTCTATACATTCCTGTAAACTCTTAACTAATAAAGACTGCAGTAACTAAAAAAAAACCCAAAAGTGTTAACAACCCCCAGCTCACCAAATACATAATTTCTATCCAATTCAAACTGGAAAGTTAATGCCTTCTTTCAAATACTGTATTTTCTAAGGCAGTCCAGAACGAATATAAAAAGTATTGCCAGAATTCCATTAAAAATACTTGAATTTGATACTCCACGTAACATTTGACTCTCAGAACAGTATTAATCTTGACAAAGTAAAAAATTAAAGTCCTGAAAGTTCTTCCAGCTTGCAAAAGTATAACAGAAGAGTTCTGTACACTTTTCTAAAAGTAATATGCTACCAGTATCGAACGATCACATACAGAAGTACAGAAGATAAAACAAATACAGACTATGAACTTCACATTTGATTGATAGCGTTGTTTCTCCTTCTGACAAAACAAGGAATATAAATTATATCCATTATATAAGAATAAGTACCTTGCATTGGATATAGTGTTACAGCAAATATAACATTCCCCCAGTCAATTAAGTTGCTTTGTGAATTTGAAGTAAAAATTGAATTACTATGTAGTTATTGCCAATTGTAGTAAACTACTACCAGTGGCAAAGGTGCTAAAATACCTTCATTAAAAGAATAGATAAAACCAGAATCTGTCCAATCATGTTTCATGAACCAGCCATTTGCAGAAAGGCAGATACAACAGTTTCAGACATTTAGTTAGCTCACACACACATATACACAGTTATTTATCATAAAAAGTCAGCCCTTATTATGATCTCTCATCCAGAATTCAAACAGTTGACCTTGGTTAACAAACAAAAATCTAAACCAGAACTTAGTACATTTTCAGCACTATCATATTAAGCAAGTGAAATTTATTGTTAGATAGATGTGCTTTGAACAAGCCCTTTGACAAATGAACAGTCACTTCAGAAAATCTTCCTAAAACACATTTGTAGGAAGTTCCATTTATTTTTGAGGCTACAAGAAAAACAGTGACAAGATCAACATTTGAAGTCTTACAATCTACCTTCCCTACCAATGTAACACAGAAAACGCTTCACATTATAGGAAATAAAGGAAAAAAGTCTAAGATTATTAACTTACCCATTCTCTTCTTATTAAAAAATTTTCTTTACAACTGCAGCTTTTACAATAGGAGCGTCTGAAAAGACAGAAGTGGCAATATTTCCAGTCAGAAGTACAACTTCTTAAGTCAGCTTTAGTTATTAGCCTTAATATTATAATAAACACTCTTCAGAAAAGAAAGTGATGATACATAGCATGCTATGTTGATGAGCATTACATTTGAAACTTATCTTTGCTGTCCAGAGATCCCTACCATATTCAAGAATCTCTAAATTTTAGCTTACTTTGTAAAAAAGTAGTTGCCCTATGCTTTTTAAAAGCCCTTGACTATAAGCCAGAGTTATTTCAAGAGCCCTATTACTTTCATCACTATGGACACGATCTATGCAATTGCATCGGGGATGTAAATGCAGCAGGTTTTGATATACTGCAAAAGGCACTTAAGAGACAGAATGGCTTGTCTACAGAAAAAAAAAAAAGTCAGAACAGTTCACTACGCTGTGAAACTGTGAAGGAGAGTTTGTCCTGCCATTCAGCGGGACCTCGGCAAGCTGGAGAAAGGAGCCAACAGGAAACCTATGAATTTCATCAAAGGGAGACAAACCCCTACACCTTAGGAAGAATTACCCTAAGCACCAGCGCCAGCTGGGGGCCAACCAGCTGGAAAGCAGCTTTGCAGAAAGAGATTCAGGAGTGCTGGTGTACACCAAGTTGTATATGAGCCAGAAATGTCCCCTTGCAACAAAGATGGCCAACAGCACCTTGGGCTGTGTGAGGAGGAATGTTGCCAGCAGGTTGAGACAGGGGACCCTGTTATTCCACTCAGCACTAGCGGGGCACATCTGGAGTGCTGGGTCCATCTCTGCGCTCTCCAGGACGTGTGAGACTGAACCGAGTCCTGCAAAGATGACCAAGGGATTGGAGCACCTGTCATATGAGGAGAGGCTGAGAGAGCTGGGGTTGTTTAGGCTGGAGAAGGCTCAAGGATCAACCTAATCACTGTGTATTAAATACCTGGCCTCCCACTTGTCCTTCCTGGAAGGCTGATATCTCCTAATAGAGCCACCAGTGTCACCTAGATAATCTACCTTAGACATTTAATGTAAGTATTCACATGATGAGTTAACCAGGAGCTTCCATAGCTTTTACATTCACACGCAGTTTGCACCATACATATTTTGCCATGTAAATGAATCCAAAGAGTTAGAGGAAAAGAAGTACTTATTTGTAAAACAAATTCAGTATATTCAGATACAACATATATTTCTTTATGCTGAACTGCATCTCTGCTGTGGAAAACAAAACTTTGGAAGAGAAATTCTAACTGCCCACCTGCTGTCCTAAAATTCCTTTCATGTCAACAGCTACTCTCCAAACATTAACCCAGTACAAATCAATGAACTACTGTTCTTTGTCCACAGGTTCAGGAAAACAGTACCAGTGATTTTGGGTGGTTTCCATGTAGGTATCCAGGGTCGGTCAGAGGCAGCAAAGAGACTGTTAAGAATACAGACAATCCATGTTGTTGCTTTGGAAAGCAAAGAACAACAACATGGGCACAAACTACAATCACTCAATGCAGAGAAGGACCCCAGAGTGAAAGGTGTGGAAAAACAGAACAGAGCTGACCCCCTCATCCCCTCCCTCCTACATTTCTTGTAAAAGCTTAGCAAAAAAAGATAAACAAGTTGAGGAAGAAGCTGCAAGACTTGGAGGAAGTTTTACAGAGATCTCTGCATCTCTTCAGAAGATGCAGCTCTTCCCTATCGTTGACAGTTTCACTTCCTAACAGCAACACTGGTGCAGATTTGTTCACCTCTCTTATTTCATAACTATGAATATGAAATTGTCTGAATGTTTCCTCTAGCTTTCACAAGAAGGCACTTTGTTACTTACACCTCAAACTACACATACATAACCAATAGCTTTTAGTTGTCTGTGGAGAATTGAGCAAAATTCATCCTCCACTTACATTGTTGTTGTCTTTGAAAAATATCCTGACTTCACAGAAATATCTTATAAAACATTTCCAGACTGATATAGGGAACATCTTCGCCTCTAATCTTGCAGATGAAAATTTCCTAAATATAAGACACATTCAAGAACGACCTTTGAGAGTTAATTTGTGTACAATGTCACAGAGGTACCTTAATATTGAGCGTTAAATGCCTTTGCCATTTTCAGTAACTCCAGGAACTCATCCAAGGAAATTACATTCCAGTGCTAGAACAATTGTTGCATAAAAACCAATCCGATCTTTCATCCTATTGCAACAGTTTTTTGTAAATGGAAATCAAGCATCTTAATGGAGAGTATCTGTTGCTCAGGAACTGAAGGGATACCTTGCATTATTAGTTCTACCTCAAAGAAGAGGATCACTTGTGCTACCTCTTTCTCTAACCACAAACCCCTTTCCTACGCTACGAAATAGCAAAACTGTTTATGATCTTTAAATAATAATAATGATTAAAATAAAAAACCACAAAGGAGAAGTGATACCATTTTGTGAAGGTACTGGTGATGATAAAACGTGTCTTGGTTTCCAATACAAGTAATGCCACTCCATGCAGGAATAAAGACTGGCGAGTTAGTGGGAAGGCAACGTTAACATCTTCCAAAGGACAAGCCTAACTTGAAAAGGCTAATACACTGAATGTGGGGAACTGAAAATATCTACACCAAAATATTAAAGCAGTCCCAAAAACTGCAATAAGCATTTAAAGAAAATAAACCTGCTATCATATGATTAGAGAGAAAAAAAACACAGTAGTTGACACTTAACGGAAAAAATTATCAGGCTCAGTGGTCTGAATTCGACTGTATTAAAAAGGAAAGCAGGATAAAAGCGCAGTAAGTTTTAGCATATTTAGTATATGCTGGACTAATCCAATATCTAAAAAATGAATCAGTAATTTCCTTGAAAAAAGGAAACTCAAACAAGATGCAATCTGGACTCGGTAAATCATCTGAGGTTAAATTAATGTGATACGAGGGTAATCTTAAAATGAGAAGAACTTTTGATAAGAATACAGTACAATGTTGTAAACATAGAATAATTGGACTAGAAAAGAACTACTAGTTCCTCCAAAAATTACCTCAAACTTCAATTTTTTTGAAACAATGCTGCCAGAAAATAATAGGTAGATTTAGATGAGACAGAAGTGGAAAGCACTGCAACAAAAGGGAAACAGAGTATCACACACAAGTGACTGGTCTTAAAAAATTGCATACTAGAGGCCACATGAAATGAAATCATATGAAGTGCAAGACTCCTGCACTTAGGGACCAATGCAAGCTTCTTTCATGAAGTCAGGGCTTGTTACTTGGGAGTAGAGTCATTCTGTGGTCAACTATAAACTGATGCAACTCTGTAGGGGAGAGGGAAAAAAAAGGGGGGTGGGGGGGAAGTGGAAGGCAAAGACACATCAAGGATTTATTTGCAACAGAGATAGGGAAATATGAACACTGATGCATATGAGCAAGAACTTGTCTGGGATACGACACATGATTCTGAATTCCTGTTTTCAAGAAAAAAGTTCTAATTACAAGAACTACAGAAAGGCACTATTGATATGACCAAAGAGCCTGTTATATAAAAAAATCATTAGCTTTCCTTACTCAGCTTAGCAAAATAAAACTGGGATTAAGGTAAATATAACAATTCATTAAAAGGATAAACAGAAGTATGCCAAGATTGTTCTTCAGTTTAAGTACAACAAAGAAACTTTAACTAAAAAAAGAATACAACTTTTACTGCTATTCCAGAATTCAGTTGTGGTTCCAATATAGAACAAAACTAACATTCCATTGCCAAAAGTAAAAGATGCAGAAAGCCTACCTGCTTTTATGAAAAAGACATCATACAATATGATGCACTCAACATGTAAAAAAGGGATACAGTTTGGTTTCACTCAGTTTCTATTCTGATGTGACAATGTACCATTTCCAAAACCAAAAAATCTAAAAAGATAATAACGAATACTATCAGGAGTATAGATTTACTCCTGACAAAATAAGGACAGCAGAGAGCACAGAAAAATCACAGAGTCAAAGAGGACAGAAGGAAAGAAAATCAAGAAACCTGGGAACCCAAAAGTGTAATAACATCCTGTTACCATCTATGGGTTGCTCTTCTGCATCAAGAAGTGTTCAGTATGTTATGATACTTCATGAAGATTAGAACATACTGCAGTTCAAAATTATTTTGTGAAAAGCATCTCCTTCCCAACAATTACACTTAAGTTATCTGAGACATTATCAACACGATCTTGCGCAAGCCACAGCCTATTTTTTTTCAGTCAACTATCTTATCGGTCCATAAATTTGCAGAAAAGTGGGAACAGCAGAAGAAACACACTGAAAAAAATGGCATAGAAAACTTGCAATATTTGATTTATATATTTTTGATGGAAATCTTGATTTGCTATTTAACTTCCTCCCAAACCAGAAAAAAAAAAAATGCACACAGAAATTAGACAAAGGATGTACAAGTCCCTGCCACACGCAAGTTCTCTCTTGTGCGTGTAGTAAAAGCGAAATTTTCTGCACAATTTTTTTTTGACAACTGCATGTCATTAGGTATTAAATAATAGGTTAGAGACAGAAAAGTCAAGTGACCTCATATGTTCTCTTACCAGAAATTATTTTCTTATGGTGTATTTTCCAATACACATGTAACTATATTTTCCTTCTGTATAATGGGAACAATACAAACAAAAACACTTGCCAAGGCACAGAAAAAGAGACTTGGTGAGACTTCTGAGCTACCTATATTTTAATTACTTTTACACATTTTATAGCTGCCCCTGTCTGACTTCACCAAGACTACACCAATGCAGCAGTAGGGAAGAGAACAATCCAAGTTTTCTGAACACTCAGACATTTGCCTTTTTTATTATATATTTCTGACCTGACTATTTCAGACTCCTGCAAAGAACCACTCATTTTTTTAGAAGTACATTCAGGATTCCATTTCCCCTTCAAGAAACTTATGTGGCATTACCACTCAGGCAGCTCAGCTCCCTGCCTTTGATCTCAAAAAAGCACATACATTATTGTTCTCCTACCTTACCTCCTTGAAAATAAAATTTAAAAAAAAAAAAAGATGTTGAGCAAAGCCTGCATTTGTTAAAAGAAAGGTTACATAAAAAGGATATGCCACTTTTTAATCAATGAGGGAGAATACAATACAACTAAAATCAGCATACTTGGCACAGAAACTTCCCAACCAGTGTAAAAAAGCTCTTGCTGCAGAAAACATAAAATTCTTGTTAGATATTAGAAAACTAAAAATTTGCACAAGCTGCTAGAATAATTACACCTACAAGGTAGAATATAGTAAAGTATCATAAAACATGGTAATTACCCACACAAGGAAAGTGTTCTCATTAGCATACTTAAAGATCCTTACAACTCTAAGAAAAAATATAGTGTAGTGGGTTTAGTTTGATTTCTTTCCTGTTTCTCTTGACCATCAAATGCAAACAAAACAACGAAGAGTGTCCACGACCCTCCCACCTCATTCCCAAAGCTGCATGCTCATCTCCCAAGCTTCCCAGACTTTCCAGAATCTAATTTCCTTTTACATCTTGTATGTTGATGAAAATGGAACAGACTTGGAGGACATACATTAATTGAACTCAAAACATGCAACCCCTGCACTGATTCCAAAACTCCATTGCTTTATTCTGGTTAGCACAAGAAAATTATATCTATGCAAACATTTCAAGCATTCAGACTCTTTGATCCCACAGAAAACTCTTTAAAAACTCAGATTCTGGTCCAAATGGTTTCCAACTTGCTTCCTGCGCAACACACATGGCATTTGCGTACTTCAGCTGGTGTCATTTCTGTATTCGATGCTATCAAATTCTGGAAAACATGGGGCAAATAAAACAAATGCCTTCACAATTCCTAGGTTAGTTTAGAAGCCAAATATGACTTTTTCTGGGTGTCATTTGTATATTAGTCGGAGTTCATCAGCAAACGAAGGCTGTTCTGTGTTAAATCAGTAGCTTCCTAATCCGTAATCATAAATTCTAGCCCTATTCTTAATCTTATACCCTAACTTTAAAAATACCGCTCTTCAGTTTAGTATTCATTGTTCAGTACACATAAAAAAATAATTACTGTAAAGAAGTGTTGAAGCATATTTAGAAAAAACATAAGGGAAAACCAGAATGGCATGATTTCCAGATAAGCTGATTCACTATTCCATACTCACAGGCACTAAAATTCAAATGTTGCAGGGCACACTCAAGTGTGACAGGAAGGTATATTACAGGTGAATGTGAGTTAAGTTAAACAGTAGATGAGGTAGGATACTGTGCATGGAGTATCAAAGAGCTCACATAGGGTGTTCTTCTGTGTAAGGAAATTTTCCTTTTCAGTAATTCCCAATGAAGTTTTGTGGGTGTTTTTGTTTTGTGTTTGTTTGTTTTAAATAAAGGGGTAGGGGGGATACTACTTTTTTCTTCCTAAAACCTCGTGTCATTAGGGGAAAAAATGCTGCTAGTATATTGCAAAATCTCATAGGTCATGGATTTCTGCCTTTCCACTATAAGCCTTCATTGAAAACTACAATTATGCACACTACCCCAAAATGAAGATAAAGTCTGAACCTTTCTATGTGCACGAAAACTTGTCAAAATACATCTACATTCCTTAGTTTTAATCTGACAAAACCCATGCTCTTATGACAGAACTTTAGGGTTTCTTGTAACATACACTCAGTACTGCAAAAACACAATAAAACATCTGAAGCTAAGTATACTTTTGAAAGATATTCATTTATCCCCACACAAGGCATACGAGACAGAGGCATGAACAGCAAAAGAAATATAAGGCTGGGAGACAGAAGGTACCTCAGAGAATCAACTTGATCTCCTCACTGTACCAATATTAAGTCTTCACATTAAGACTACATGAAGCTACCTAATTTTTTTTTTGTAGTAGAATAGGTGATGAACAAAGAAATCTCAAATGATTTTTTCTGTGTTACAACAATAACAACAAAATGCTGAAGTGCTGAAAGTTTCTACAGATTATCTTAAAGCTGCCCATGTTAGTGAGAGATGTTAGCAAAAATTTTATTTGCCTAACTTAAGCACACTTTAAAAGACTGATCTCCAGGTATAAGGTGTGCCCTACGTGTGCAACGCTGGTAGCCAAGGTATTACAGATGAACCAATTAACATGTATTCCCCTGCTAAGTAACACTTCAGTTAATAAACATTTCTCTCAGAACAGTATTTTTCATCCTCTGTATGTAGCAAAAGTAGGAAATTGAAGCACAGAAGGGATTATTCAGAAATAAGGGCACACAGTGGTTCTTACCCTAAAGGTCTCTTACTTGACTATTTATCTGTTTTTTCTGGCTTGCTTCCAAACTGAACTCTTGCACGTGATCTTCAGCAAACCCAGGTAAACAAATGGCTTATGACTAAGCCTCCCTACCAGACCAGGGTTAACTCACAATCCACAGTAGTAAACACTTTCAATTAACTTCCTACACATAGTATTACATGTTGTAAGATTAAACTGGCTTTCAAAGTTAACTGCTAGCATAACCCCTTTTCATTCTCCCACACATATTAGATGCCATCAATAACTTACAGTGCTAAAGTTCCCTTATATTAAAGCAGGATCTCCCTCTGAGGAACACATGGTTCTCAAAACCTTGTTTTTGTTTTAATACTTTTAAGTGTATCACCCTTTGCCATCAACCTTGTTTTGCTTACATTCATCGACCATGACAGCTAACGCACTTTAACCAGCACTTTCCACCTCGGTATAACAACCTCTGGGGGTGTATCCTAAATTCTTTCAGCCTGAGTTTTTCCCCTCTCTCTAGGGCCTGGCGTGGGAACAGGGTGGACGTCATTCACGGCGGAAAAAGTTTAAGAGCGATATTTAATTAAAACGCCGTTCCGGAAAGCTCCTTTCCCGGCGGTGCCGAGATTTCAAGGAGACGCTTCACTCCCGCACGCAGAGAGAGAAACGGGCCTTTCGCCGCCGTCCCGCCGGGGGAACCCCCACGTGGCACCGCACCCCTCCTCACACACCCGATGGCTCCCCGACCCGCCCCGGCCCCTCCAAGCCTCCCCGCACCGCGGCGCAGCTCCCGGCCAGGCCCCCCCACCTCCAGGAGCGCGGCGAGGAGGGCGAGGCCGCTCCCCTCCGAGAGGCAGTCCCCGAGGGCTCCCCCGTCCCCATTTTCCGCGCGCCTCGCCCCCCCGGACGGCAGTGGCGCCTACCCGCGGGCAGGGGAACCGGTCCCCGCGGCCACTCACCCGTCAGCTCCGCTCCCGCCGCTCCCTCCGCCCCGCTCGCAGGGCCCCCGCCGCGTCGGGCCAGCTGCCGCAAAACTGCTTCCGGCTAGGTCAGAGGGCACTTCCGGCCCAAGGCGAGCGCCCTGCCTCTGGAAGGCGTGGGGCGCCCGGCTCCCGGCATGCCGTGCACGGGAAGCGGTGCATGCTGGGGCGCGTAGTTCTCGAGGGAGCTGCCGCTCCGCCATGTTACCGGCGGCGCGGGGGAGACGGTGAAACGGGGCTGCCCAGGGGCATTTCCCGCCCCGGGGCTGGCAGAGCCGAGTTGTCCGGGGGCGCCTCTTCCTAGGCGGCCCCTGGAGCGGACCAAGTCCGGGACTTGCCGTACGCGGCTTATAACTGTGCGGGCGGACGCTTCCGCTGTCTCCCCTGCCCGACTATCCCCACGGCAGCGATGCTGGTGGCGTTCCTGGGGCTCTGACTGAGAAACTCCCATCGCCCGCGGGGCTGGGGGATGCACCGCCAGGCGGAGGCTGCTTGCGACAGCCGGGCGGTGGCGCGGGGGAGGCGGACGGACCCTTCCTGCCGCCGGAACCAAAGCGCGGAGCTGCAGGGCGGCGGGGCTGCCGTTGGGTGACACCGCCCCGGGCTGTCCCTCCACCGGGCGCTGCAGACGCGGCCTGACAGACGCAGACATGCTGCTGCTGCTGCGGGCTGCCGGCTGCCGCCGCGGCGCCCCCACGGCCTGCGCGGCCTGGCTGCGGGGTGCCGCGCACTGCGGGCCGCCGGCCGCCCGCCGCCCCCGGGTCGCCCCTCCCGCCCTGCCCGCAGCGGGGGCACAGCAGGTTATGCGGGGAGTGACGGGAGGAGCGGGCCGGGGGGAGGGCGGCACCCCTGGGGACTGCGGCTTTTCTTTAAGAAAAATGCGGCTCTGAGGAGGGAACTGGGGTTTAAGGGAGTGGAGCATCTCCGTTATGAGGAAAGGCTGAGGGAGCTGGGTCTCTTTATTTTGGAGAAGAGGAGACTGAGGGGTGACCTCGTTAATGTTTACAAATATATCAAGGGTGAGTGTCACGAGGATGGAGCCAGGCTCTTCTTGGCGACAACCAATGATAGGACAAGGGGTAATGGGTTCAAACTGGAACACAGGAAGTTCCACTTAAATACGAGAAGAAACTTCTTCTCAGTGAGGGTAACAGAACACTGGAACAGGCTGCCCAGGGGGTTGTGGAGTTTCCTTCTCTGGAGACATTCAAAACCTGCCTGGATGCCTCCCTGTGTAACCTCGTCTAGGTGTTCCTGCTCCGGCAGGGGGATTGGACTGGATGATCTTTTGAGGTCCCTTCCAGCACCTAACATTCGGTGATTCCCCTCAGGGTGTATCTGGGATCAAGCGAGGGGGCTGTGAATGTCTCTGTGCAAAACCGGCTGTAAAAAGGATTGCAGGCTTAATGCTCATCACTGGGTTTCCATCTATTTAATGTGAACTTGGGATATCTTAAGAGAAGCTTATCAAAACAGTCAAGCAATATGTTAGTTGAACTTTGTGGTGTGCTTTGTACTGTAACATAACTTCAATCCCTAATTTAAGATGCTGGGAATAGGTTCAGGGCAAGGAAAAATTTCATGTGTATGTATATATTGTATATATGAAAGTGTGAATTGGTACTCATGTTGCTTGGCCATATACTGCATTTTTCTTTCAGGTTACATCTTTTCAAGGAGTGGCTGTTCGCAGCCTCTGCACACCTTCCCCTCATGACCACCCAGAACATGGAAGATTAGTTTATAAAGGAAATTTGGCAAAGGCAGTGCTAGGTATGCGACTTGAAGTGGTTTGTATTGATATTTTTTTAACAGTGTTTAATAGCTTTAAAATGCGAGATTATAAACGTGGATGTTCTCCTTTCCAACTCTCCTCACAGCTGGATCCACTGTAAAGCAAAAAAAAAGAAAATGTGGTGCTGCTTGGTTTCTGCTTCTGTGTGTAGGTCTGCAGGGAGTTCTGTAGGTACAGGGCATCTCTAACCCCTCAGCCTCCTTCTGTTTCTCTTGCAGCCTTTAGGTTGCGTTACCCAACTCAATAGAAAACAAAGTCTAGCTGTAACTGCTATTTACATTCTGTGTGCTTTAAAACATCACTGAAATGTTTCTGAAGTAGGCAGATACTATGATGAAATGCACTGTCTGTAATGAAACTGTTAATCTTTCATTGACCAATTAATGTTACAAAGACCTGATGTAAAGTTGTCCATTGAATATGTTCTGATAAACGCTTTTGAAATTGGTCTTCAAGAGGGAAATGTCTTAACATACTGAATTATCACAGCATCTTAGACTACTGGTTCTTAGGGTGGCTTAAGGACTGTGGCTGATCCATAACACCTGTTGTCTTTCAAGCTGTGTGAAGGATGGCTGAGGAGTACTTGTTAATATTGAATAAGCTAGGTTTTTCAGGTTATGTGTGGTGGGGGACCAGGCAAGCTTCTTGGTAATGCGCACCGAATGTCAACATTAGTAGTTGATGAAGAGAGAAATTCGCAGGCTTATCTGTGATGATCACCATTTTGTGTGTCCATCGCTGGAGTCAAGTTTGTTTTGAAATCCTTTCCTGTCTGTGAAGTGAAAACTTCATAGATATACATAAAATTAATAGCTGACCTCATCATAGACGTAGAGGCAGATACCGTAAACCCAACATGAACATGTTTTCTTTGCGAGCTTAAAAAGCAAAAAGGAAGTGATTTTTCAGTAACTTCAGCTGTTCAATTAATGCCGTCAATACCTACTAGCAGAACATATGTAATTAGAGAGAAAATTTTACTTGTATTAACCTTTGTGTTCTTTTTGTTTTATGTAGGTGTGAAGTTTTTCTCTTACTCTACCAGCATATTCAACCTGTTCATGATGCCCTACATCATGCTCAAAACCGGTATTGGATTTGAAAGTCTGCTTATACAAGCTGCCTTTTATGGGTTGATCGGGTTTTTTACATTTGTGACACCCGTTACTTTGCATATCCTTACAAAAGGCTATGTGATTCGACTCTATTATAAAGATGAAATGGACACGTATACAGCTATTACATACAATGCGATCTTGGCAGAAAAAGCAACTGTTTTCCATCAGAAAGATGTAAAGATTCCAGACATCACCAAGATGTTTACAACATTTTACGCCAAAACAAAATCAATGCTTGTTAATCCGGCACTTTTCCAAAATCCTGAAGATTATCACCGTCTCATGGGCTATGATAAATCCCTTTATTTTAACTTTGAGAACTTAGAGGAGGAAAAGGAAGCTGGTGAAAGGAAATAATTTGAACATCATGAATGACACTGTCATTGTTCATGGTGTAGTGCTATATATATGAATGAATGTAAAGTTCTATTGTGCTTTCTTCAGTATCAGATAACTAGAGTTCCACAAATACATCTTGGAATGTGTAAAAAAATAAATAAAAACAACCTTTTTTTTTTTTTAACTTGTAAACAATGTGAAGGTTTTTTCAGAGTTAATGACACAAAGCATAGTAAAAAAAACATGCTTAGCTCTGTCTTGTGCTTGGTTTTTCTTTTTTTTTAATCTTTTTTTTTTTTTCTTCATTTTTCTTTATTTATTTTTCTCTTTCTAGGATGAGAGAAAATGGCCTCAAGTTGTGCCAGGGAAGGTTCAGATTGGATATTAGGAAAAATTTTTTGATGGAAAGCGTTGTGAAGCACTGGAACAGGCTGCCCAGGGAAGTGGTGGAGTCACCATCCCTGGAGGTGTCTAAAAGATGTATAGATGAGACTCTTAGGGACATGGTTTAGTGTCAGAGTTAGGTTATGGTTGGACTTGGTGATCTTAAGGAACTTAAATGATTCTGTGATGCTTGTTAACTATCCAGGAGCACCATAAAATGCATGGGCTGTGTGTCAGTCTCACCCTCTCCATTTCAAACGCAGCCATTCGCATAAAAGGAAATCAATACTTATTACCTGTCAAGTACATCATTAAGCTCTTAAGCCTTAAAGATTAATTGTACTTAATCTGAAAAGATTGAACTTTTTGTCTGTGCTGCTGGTGGCATGAAGGGAGTAGAGATGGCTTTGACTTCCCTTTGTGAGAGCATCAATAGCCAGGAGAAGCCTGTAGAAAACAGACAAGTATCTCTGCTATTTTCTGCTACAGCCTCCTGCAGGCCTGCAGCCTCTGGAGAAGATGGAGGGAATGTATGTGTCATGATAATCTCCAGCCACTCACTCACTCATGGTTTCTGAGGCTGCTGTCCCACTCTGAGCAACCCTGTCCCCAGAAGGTGGAGAATAAGAAAATTCTCTTTTGTTGAGTGGGGGGAAGCACATTTGCATAAGATGTGCCGCAGAGCATATCCCATTAAAAATGTGTTGTATCTGAGCTTAAAGAACATAGCAGCTAGTGGTTAAAAGGGACTCTCAGCCTCCATGCAAGGTGGGGAAGCAAAAGGGAATCTCCTGTAGAGTACTGTTTAGATCTTGTGCCTTTCAAAACGTGCGTCTTGATTTTTTTAGCACTGCAGAGAAAGCTACCTTTAGCTCATGTGAAAAGAGGATTAGATCTTTTTGTGTGACTAAACTTGTTAGTTCTTCTCTGTGAATGTCTAGAAATCGGATTTAAATGTTTTTAGCCCAAGGGGAGGTTTGTCATGTAAACTGACTTGTTTGCAAATGACAAATGGCCTGTATATTTTGAGACTTAAAATTATGGAGTTAAAAAAAAATCAAATCCTTTTGCATTAGCACTTTGTAATAAGTAAATCTGATTATTGCTACTAATTAAGTCACCCTGATACTGCAAATAAAGAAAAAATAATTATAGCTACCTTTACAGGTGTTTCCTAGGTTCTAGCTGAGGAAAAATGTATGTAGAAGTCCAAATGTCTACCAAGGCTATTATTTCATTTTCCTGATGCAGGATAACACTTGAAATCATATTAAAACATCAGTGGTTTATGTACTTGCTGAGTAATTAAAAAGCAAATAATCTCATCCAAGTATTTTTGAGGCAATTATTTGGTATTGGCACAGCTATAATTATAAAGCCTGATCTAGCCCCATTAAGCCAGTATCGCTACAGAGGTAAGCAATAATATATGCATTTAAAAATCCTATAAATTATGTTAAAGTCATTAAGCCAGTAACAAGTAATTCTGATCACCCATTTGCATTCATTACCTGTCCTTACTGAAATGACGTTTCACACCTAATTTAAAATAATCTTTCTGTTCTTTACATGTCTGATGTGTTCACTCTTTTATTGTGCTTGCAGATAAAGTTAACTTCATCTTTAAATGCCAAATACAGGGAGAACAGGAAATAGAATTTGCAAGAAAAGGTAAAGGGTCCAAAATTATATTTACGTACCCCTTGAGCAATATCAAAATTCACAGCCTTTTTTTTCTGGCTGCAGAAAATTTTCACTGTTGAGATTTTGCTAATTCAAATTTAAGCAGCAATAGTAAGAGATTTCCATCCCAGCAGCTAAGTTTCTCAAAGTATGCAAGTTAAACATTATTTCTTCTGTCTGTTTGTCTTCCGGCAGTGAAATGCAAGTTAAGCTAGTAGGTGCCTTTCTAACACACATAATTTTAAAGATAAGATGAAATCCAGATTTCCATCAGAAGATAGGTGATTACTCTGGCCATGATGTAGTCTCAGAAAAGTATTTTAGACTTCCAATGTGCATCTTGAAAATAATAATTCCATAGCTTTATTTTATATTAAAGGATAGAAAGACCAAATTTTCTAGGGATGCACAATATTCTGCCTGCTTCTACCTTGTTTGCTGCTAACTTGGCAAACTAAGTTTGGGAAACAGTTGTGTATCTTAAAATCATAATATTAGTTAAGGCTGCCAGACAAGTCTGCCTTTGGCCCCATCCATGTTAGTGTTTACACTTCTGTCTGTCCTGTGTGTCATCCCAGGATTCTCAGATTTGGCTTTGTTACAATTTTTACTTACAGTGTATACTCACACATTTGTGACTGATTTAGATCCCTGGAGCTTATTGAGAAGCTGGTATTCAAACAACTATAGTTCTTCACATAGGAACAAAATAAAGGAATGGAAATATAATCCAAAAGACCTAGATGTGTTTCTGGTTTACTTTGGGTTCTGAACAGTCTGTCTTAAAACCAGGATTTCATAGTGCACTGAGCACATTTCCACATGGGGAATTCTGAAATGCCTGGTGTTCCTCTGAGCTCAGAAATGTGCATAAACCAAAACAGGCTGTCTTGCTACCAACAAATGTGGCAAGACAATTGCCTATAGTGTGAGTGTTTCAATGATCTGAGATTATTATCAAGTCATTTCCAATGCCTGATTATGTTTTGATTTTCAAAAACCAGCTCTACAACCTTCACAGCCCTATTAATTTTGTAAGCTGCTCTTTTCTGCTTTTTTGGTTTTTTCTTGACTTTTCTTCGCGTGATGAAAAACTATTCTAATTGCGGATGTATTGCTTCCTGCTGATGTTTTCATCCCTGGTAGTTGTTGGTGTTTCTTCGGATGTATCTAACTTACGTGCAACATGGAAGAAACAATTCATTTATAAGACCTAGAGAATGTGCTCCTGCACATGGGTGGAGATTCTGGAGGAAATATTGATGCAGAAGCCCGGTGTTCTAAAATACATGATCTACAAGGTGTCTTATTGGCAAGGCTACACCTGCTATGAGGGCTGCCTCCTTCTGCAACACGTACCAACATACCTGTCACTCTCAGCTGGGCCTTGCATTGCGCTCTGGCACCAGTTTCACTCAATCTGGAGTGAAGAACAGGAATGTATGAAATGCTTCAAGCCTCTTTCCTAGACATGTGCTTCCTGTAACTTTCCAGCCTTCAGAGCTTCCACAGAAGGTCGTAGCTGACTGTTGTTTTTCCTAGGAGAACAGACAGGTGATGTGGATTTTTCTTTCCAGTCTTTGACTACATGTTGTTCTCCTGCTGGTGTCCCTTTCCCTTTTTCTCAATTTTTTTTTCCTTTATCCACAGTATTATTCATTAGTCCCTATCTGTTCTTAATTATAAAGCACAATGATTTTTGTAATTTTTTTTTTTAATTAAATTATCCCACAACCTTCGGTTTTGATTGCAAATGTAAAAAATTCTGATGAGAAAATTATCCCTTTTTGATACTTTAAAGAGAAATCTTTAAAGCTTTGAAGTACTTTGCACTCTTAGCCACAATCTCTAGAATCAGAAGGTAACTAGTTTCACTAGAGATTGCTTTGTTACAAACAAAAGTAATTGCATGGGCAAAGATGAAGAAAAGCTGTGTAGGTTTTTGCATGGTACTGTGAGAGACTAATTTAGGTGATGGAAACTTCATGAAATTCTGTTTGTGCTGTAGAAATTAAGAGCACACATGTGAATTATTACCATTACTCAGTAGAACTTAATAGGTAGAAACCTGGTAAGCTGCTGTAATTTGATTGCCCTGGAGTTCTTTGGTCATACCATGAATTTCTTCATGCCCTATGTACAACATGGCCTGCTGCAGCCCCCATCAGAAATGGGACAAGCGTGCTACTTAGGAGTTGGATCCACTGTAATAAGATTATCCCACAGCTAACTGGACCTCAGCGAGCAGCTATTTTAAGCAGGGAAGAACAGAGAACAAGAGCAAGCGGCTGCAAACTATGTCCAGCTGTCTGCATTTCTGGAATGCCAGGGTGGACAATGTTGCTGTGGTTTGCTTTGTGTCAGCCCAAGGTAGGAAACAGCCCTTTCTTCTCCCCTCACCCGCTGCTTTTCTTCTTGACAACTTTAATGGTTTAAAGTATACTTTAAAGTACAACTGTAAGCTTTAATCCTAGGCTTGGCTAGGAAAGAATAAACCATAAGCCTACTGGCAACTACTGCAGAGTTATTATTTCCAACATAATTGTTTCCACAGGATACCACCTGGTGTGTATTTGCTTCACTTTAGTAGTCTCCAACGGTTTAATATTCAAATGAAACAACTAAGCCAAAGTGCATACATCATTTAAAAAAATATATTCAGGATAATGCACATCACTTTTTCTTTCTTTCCACAACTATTTGTTTTCTTACTCAAATGCTACCAGTTCACCACTGGATACATACTGCTGCACTGCTCTTGGGTTGGACCACGCTGGTACCCTCCTGTTCTTCATCAGCTGCACGGAGAGGAGATGAATCTTCCAATTCTTTCTAGTGTCCCTGGGCTTGACTTTCTACTTCACCTATTAAACATTGTCAAATATATGATGAGAGGATTTGAGAAGAGAGATTTACCCATGAATTGCTGCAATTTTCTACTTTTGATGTCGATTGCCAAGTGTGTTTTTATTTTGTGAATATATACCTTATGCCTTATATATAACCCCTTTATACTGGAATGTCTTCAGCAACAACCCTAAACCCGGGATCAGAAGTAATAAATGTCTGCTTACAGCTGCAAAAAAGATCTACTTCAAAAACTGTCACAAATGGTCCTGCAAGGAAAATTAAACTATTATTGCATTTTTCTTTATTGAATAAATGTGTTTTACATCTTAAAAGACTCTTCCATTAACATGAGGTTTTGATACATGCCAAGAACTATGACAGAATTTTTGATTCTGTCTAACACTTTGAAATGGAGCATGTTGCTGTACTGATATACTCTTATTTATTTGTCTGTGATGGGATATTATGCTAATGTATATTAGAAACCTTTCCTGAGGGAGATTTCAGTGACTTATAAGTGCTCATCTGGTCAAAGTACTCGTGCAACTAACAATCCAAATACAAAGTGATTAATTTGAAAAGCAATCACAAGAAAGTTAAGCACTTTGTAGATACACTGAGAAGATAAAAATATCAGAGATTAATTTAAGGATTTTAAGCACAAATTGGTGAGAAGGCTTGGAGTTATACTTCCACTCTTAACATCTCAGATGTAGACAAAATGAAAAATAATAGGTATGAAGTCCAAAATTCTCTAGATTTGCATTTATTTTATGTACTGTTAACTGGATACGAGAGTTGGTCCTTACTATGCGTAGCTGCGAAGGATTTCAAAATAAATTAAGTAGTCACAAATGTTCGGTGAAGTAACACTATAGTGTAGCTCTTCCCATTTTATTTTCTCTCGTTTCCACCTTCCTCCAGGATCAGAGTATATGAGAAAAAGATTATAGTAATACTTAGTAAAAATAAAACATATAGAAGTTTATATCCTTCTTCTCCAGTGCCCTTCATAGTGACCAGAAAGGACAGAGCAGAGTCCTCACACGCATCGTGCACTGCTGTGGGGCTTCAGTGAGCACCACAAGAGGCATCGACACGGGCATAAAAAGCCACAAGCATCTAAAATTGAATTTGCTGAAAAGATTTACAAATTATCTAAGTTATTTTGATTTAAGGACCATTTGACCAGACACAATGGTCAAGATTGTGGACTTTATAATTGCGGTCATAAGTGGTATTTCAGTCCTGATACCAGAAGCACTTCTTGTTTCTGTTTTCCCATTAGCCAGCCAGATCCTCTTAAAATGGAGCCTACTTGCACTGTTTTTTTTAAGCATTGGAATAGTCTTGACTTGTGCAAGAAAAGTGCAATAAGGAATTGGCGAGGATTCCGAGGTTTCCCCATGTGTCTGTCTGCCTAAGCCACCAGGGGGGACTCATTCCTCATCTATATCATTTAGTGCAGCAAGGATCTGAAGAAAAACCCACCTGTTCTTGAACCAGGTCTAGAAAGTCAGGGTGTTCAGCAGACAGCTTGTCTTCATTTATGATAAAAGAGCTTTTATAGAAAATCTCGTGCGTTCGCAGTGCTTGCTCTTTCCAGTCTGCCCATGAGTACATCAGCCGCATGAGGCACCGTGCAGCAGAGGAGAAGTGTCACCGCAGAGCAACACGCTTTCAGTGGGACTGGGGTCTGTGTCAGCAGGGCACAGTCAGTGCCCCCTCACACCTAATTCAGACTGACCTGGGTCTTTTGCGACATCCTTTGGGCTGACAGAAGACTCAGCGGGGAGCCTGGCTTGGCTTCTTGCTGATGAACCTCCCTCCACATCAGTGGCCTTGGCTTTGTGATTGAAAGGAACCTTTGTTTGACGTGGTAATGGTACATGTACAAGATTGCTCATCTTTAGTGGCTGCTTCATCACTCAGTGACCCTCTCATTACCCCTGGAGATCAGTCAGGAAAGCTGTATAATTTTGAATTCCCAGTTAAAAGCTGAATGTTAGAAGTTTCTTTCAGTCTTGAACTCTCAGGCCAGTGGGACTCTTCTTGTGGTCTGTAGAAAGATTTGGAAATACTGAAGAGAATACTCTAGCCATATTAATTTTTTAAATCTTTACCTTATTTTGTGAATTATTACATTAACTCAGTAGTTTGTACTTCTAGGTAGTTTAGTAGAACTTACACTCTCCTCCTTCTGGGCACAATCATTCATGTTTTTGTGCATATTGCTGTTCCTAAATTATCTTCTGTGCTACATGTTTGGACTTCTGAAAACCAATTTCTTAATATTTTGCTACTTTGCCTTTAAAATATATAAAATATTACCCCGGTGTGTGCAGAATTTGTGAGAATAAAGCCTTGTAGGCACTGTGATGGGGAATGGACAGAGTCAGAACAATTGATAAAGTCATATTTGTTTTAAGCAATTTTTCCTGAGTTTTCTGCTTAGCACAAAACTGAATACCTGACTATTGTGTGCAATGCTTCTTTTTTGTAGCATACAATTTCTGATCTAAGAGGAGCCTGCAGATATACATACAAATCATGAAGGTAATTAATGATAAAATAATTTTATTAAGTTGTGTAAGTATTTCTTCCATAACTTCAATAAGTTTCCGTATTTTATTATATTAAACAAAAAGTAATTGCATATCCTGTCAGTTAGATTGTGTGTTTGCTCTCATGTATGAGGTATTAGACTTTTTAATACTTGCTTCTGTAGCTGGGACTACCAATATTGCTGGGTGTGTGCAGTAAAAGCTGACTCAGTTTTGCGCACAGAACTGATACAGTAGATTCAGGGAAGATAAGTTATTCTTTGTGTATTGCACTAACAGGCAGAAATAAGGATGGTATCTAATACTAAACATGCTTTAAGAGATTTTGGTTTAGTGTTTCAAGCTTGAGTACCAAAATCTGCAACCTAGGCTGTTTTCAACATCCCGACTTAAAACCTGTCTCCTAACCTATCTCCAGTTGTGACAGGTGGATTCTGTGTTCTTATGGAAATATCTCACTCAAAATTTGACAGCTTTTGTTATGAATTGTCCCATGGTCAGTGTCCACCTGGACCCATGCCCATGCAGTGCACTGACAGCACCAGAGTCTGGTCTCTGTGCTCTTGGGCACAAGGTGCAGCGCAGCTTCTCCAGCAGAGACCATGGGGAAGAACATGGGACAAGGTCCCAGAAGGAGTCTGGGAGGCAGACATGAGACTCATCAGTTGTCATTTTTTGAATTTTTAAGATTGCTTTCACTAGGAAGTGTAACTGTCATAGATACAGCTTTGAAGACGGTAGCTGAGATAGTGCAGAACATCAGTGGTTCTACTCAGTAGCATGTCAGATGGCTGCATTCAACTCCCATTCTCACCTCCATTTGGAAATACATCATCTGATTGCACTTCTCTGGAGTGCCGGCATGTTCTGAAAGCACAGTGAGCTTTGCAAGAGATTAGTTCTGAAAACTTGTGAGAGTTACTGACTTCTATACCAATAAATGAGTGGTCTTGGTTTTCATAATTTTTGGATTTTTCTCTTCTTTATTATGTACAGGAAACTCTGTGAGCATTTGAAGTTATGCCTTAACAAATGTTACGTCTGGTGAGTAAAGTAGACTTTCCCTTTACGTGCTTTTGGTAATCATAATTTTACTTCTCCTCACTTCCCCATTTTACACAGTTTTCTCTTTCATTTTCCACTCATGGCTTGAGCTGCGTTGTCTGGGGAATATATAACAACAAAAGCAGAAATTATGTGTCTTCACCAAATTTACGATGGTAACTGATCATGCTACAGTAGGATTAATTAAGATTGAAGAGAATTTGACAAAAATAACTGAATATTCCCTGAAGACATGTGACTGAGGATGACTGTGCTGGATTTTTGTTCCTCTTTCCCCAAAACGCAGTTTTATTTCATTGCATACTGAACAACATAAGTAACTATGTTTGGACTTCTTTTTTTAATTTTATTCACTCCTGGAGTAAGTGAATTTCTTTGTATGTCGTCAGATCTAGAACTGTCATATACTTTTTGTGGTAAGTAAAAAAAAAGCTTATTCTTTTCTTACTGGAGTTTGAACAATAATTACTGTAGTCTGAGGAAGTGTGAGCTTTTTTTCAAATATTTTTCTTTGATGAACACAGAAAAATAAAAATAAGTTCATCTGGATTATATTTCTATTATTAATTACCCTATTATAAGAATTGTACTCCATAGTTATAAATGTTACCACAATGCTGGTTGCAGCAGCTAAGAGAGAAGTATGCTCTCAAGTAAAGCAGACATGTTTCAATTCAGGAAAAGTGAAAAGATAAGAGATTTAAACTTGTTTTGTAAGTGCTGTACTGTATAAATTATCTGCATTGATTTAACTTATTTCTTACAACGAAAAGTACCTGGGAGAATGTGATATTCTGCCAGCCTGGGGGATCAGTTAAGATCTGGGACAGCATAGTGTGTCTCTTCTTGCTGTGTTCATGCTGTGGGCCACTGAATCTGGGTAGCTGACTGAGGTTTTTTGGTTGATTCTACATGAGCTTAGCACCTCCCTGATGTCTGTGTTGACCGGGCTTGGTGTACCCATGGAGACTCCGTGGCTGGAAGGTGAACTTTGAGGAGATATTTCACAAGGACGGGTCTATGTCTTTTGAAAATCTGTGTACATTACTAGTGGATATCACCTGTAAAACAGCTATATAAACCAAGGCACAGGAAGGGATGTTTATTTTGGGTACTTTACATTAATACTCATATTAAAAATTGAACAAGCATAAAAGTGGCCATACTTCAGATCTTGAAGAAAACCTTTGAGACCACAGAGAGTTCTGTTCACCCATTCTCTTGTTGTAATTTCCTGTGTGTAGCTGTATCCGCCATGAGAAGCGGATAGTTTCCCTTTGCATGCCCTTTGCTCTAATCCCCGAATCACAGGACAGAACCCTTCTCTGTAAACCACCCTGCCCACCATCCTGTTTGCTGGTGGGGCTGGCACAGGGACCCCCCCTTTCCCCTCTGGGCCCACGGCAAGTGGGGCTCTTCTTCAGCCTCAACACACCAGGGAGGACAGAAGCAAGCCGAATTGAACAGACTTATTTCCTAAAATTCAAATTTAAAAAATACTGACTGGATATCCTTCCAAAGGCTGTCACTGAGCAATTGTTTAAAAAATTAAAATGTCAGCTAAAGCGGTGCAAACTTGGTTAGATACAGGTTGTATGATGCTTTGTCACACTGTGTCTGACACTGTGTGTTGTGCAGTGCTAGCTGGGTCACTCACGAAGCAAATCTACTCAAAGGCTCGTTTACATTATCCTGGGAAATATGCTGGTACATGAAAAATATTTTTAGCTGTTGTTGGCAAATTTATACATTAGATTCCACGGTTAGCATAAGTAGGGATATTTTCAGCAGAGGACCATGCTTGCTTACTGCTAATAAAAAGTACGTAAATAACTTCAAAAGAGAAATAAAGGTACTTTTACCTTTGAGTTTTGTGTGTGAACTATCATCAACTGAATAATTGACTTTTTTTGCTACTTAAAGAAATATGATATTATTTTTGCAATCTAAGCATATAAATAATTAAAAATATAACTAAAATTGTGTATTTAATATTTAATATATTTATATTATACAATTGTATAGTATACTCCTTATATTAGATACATTTTAAAATGTGCATGTGTTTATTGTGCGTGCATATATAGGTATATTTAAATTATTTTCCTAGAGAAGCCTATTCACACTACTGATATCAAATACTTTTTTCCTGTAGATTCTATGGCTCATGATTTCATGTTTAATCTGACACCTTGCAGCATCATGAACAAACCCATCTGGAATCTTGCTCCTACCTGGATTCCAAGTGAGTCCCTCTTGTAACTAGACAATTATATTCTGCAAATGCAAAAAGACCCAAATACAAGGAAAAAGCTGACACTTTATCCTAAATGCCAAGTGATCTAGGAGATCTGTGATTAAAAATGGACAAGATAAACGATAATGATGGACAGAAATGATGATCTGTGGAAATAAGTGTGTTTGAATTTTACTTGTTGGAGCAGTTACCAGAGCTCTGTGCGTTACCTGTCACTGTACATGCAAATTTGAGATGGTTTAAGTGCAGGAGCATTTGTCGGGAAGAAGCAGGCAGGATTTGCAGCACACAAGCTCTTATAGCCTGAAGATCTAAGTCTTTTTAAGAAGAGAGACTATCATTAGGGTATCCAAGTATGAGAGGACTTTTGCTAAGAATATGCCTGTTCCAGAAGCTGGAAATGGTACAGGATTGTGTATGCAAACCCAACTTTAAACACAGCTTTAAGCTCTCAAGCTGGATTACTTATGAAATAGCTGTATCACAAACTTCACCTCCCGAGTAAAAACTTTGGAGCTAGACCAAGTTTGCTTCCCTAGAAAGATACCTTTATGATGGCTATCAGAATTCAGGAGAGTTTGTTTGCAACACCTGCTTAAAATGACAGAGTCCTCATCTGAGTATTTATTTAGGTTAACTGTGGAGCTGTGTGGACTCTATTGTCTTTGCTGAAGAAATTAAAACAGATTTGGAAATTGTTCACTCAAAGATTTTTTAGGACTGATTTTTTTTTTTGTTGAAAACCAGCTTCTTGTTTATCTGGAAGTAAGAATTTTCAAGACATGTATTTTCGTTAATTTTGGAGGGAGTCATTAAAAAAAATACTATCTCAGAGAAAAATAGTTTTTATTTAAATAGTGTGTTTGCATATATGTCTTACCCTCCCCACCAGCTTTCTTTTTATCACTTGCAATGTCTTAACTAGGAAGTGACATCACCTTTTTGAAGGTCATCTTCAGAGTCTGGTACAACGGTGCCAAAGCGTTACACTGGAAAGAAGTCCTCTGCAGTGGAGTCGACGATGAATATTCAGTGTGCGGAAGGCTGAAAGGAGGTTGGTGTGAAAAATATATGATGCCTTTCCCTTGCCTGGCGGGTTCCTTCCACAATAGGGCAATATCCAGCCAGCCCTTTTTCACCACTAAGCAGATTTCTTAAAAGATTAATTGATCAACCCGTGCAGACAGATTTTTCTCTCTGCAATTTAGACTGATTCACCTTGCTTTGCAGGCAGCAGACTTCAGAACAGGTGGTTCTCCAGTGCCAGAACCCCACTAAAATAGAGAATTTTCAAATTCTGTGCTTTAAGATCCTTGTACTGCAGTTTCCATCTCAATAAATTATGATTACTAATATCCTTCATCTCATTATTACAATTTTATTGTTCACATCTCTAAAATGGCATGGAAAGACTACATTTGACTGGACTGTACAGAAAACTTGAGAAGAACTAGGGGCACTACTAATTTTCATAACACAATTTATTTAAATAGGTGTCTGTATGGGCTTTTAAAGGAATTCTCTACACCCATGTATAATACAGTGCTTTTTTTTTTTTTTTAATTAGAGAAGAGTCAATACTGTTGTAGGGGCTAACCAACATTAACATGACACAGGCTCAGATCCAGAGAATTCAAGTAGAATGTCAGACTAAAGCCCAAAAAGACCTGCAAGGAACTCAAAAGATACAATCCATGTTCTCCTTTCTCTAGAAGTGAATATTGTCTCTATTTGGTTGACATTTGGCTGAACTCTTCCTAGAAGTTAAATTATTGAGTTATCACTGTAGGATGGGTCTGCAGGAGACATTGCAGGAACATTGGAGTTGATTTCTATTTTCTAATGCTGTTTAGACAAATATTAATAGGTAGAACTCTGGGAGAAGAAACAGGTGAGGCTTTATCAGTGGAAGAGTAAATGGCATTGGCACTGCTGCTGAGAGATATGCCATATTGCTTTGAGGTTATTTAGGAAGTTTGATTGATGGCTTTATGCTTAAGTAACCATTTATATTATAACTATCTCTGTTTTACAGAAACAGTTGCAACAGCGTTTGACATTAAAGGTGCAAGAATATCATTTCCAAAGGTACTTTTCAGCATTTTATATAAAGAAATAACAACAGTAAGATCAGGTACTTAGACGTATTTTCTGATAAGAGATGTTCACCTAACCTACAGAAAATGGCAAAAGGAATCATCAGAAAACTTTTCCATGCTAGAAGTGGTGACTCCAGATTGGTAGTATCTCTGCAATGAT